>NC_092473.1:4626732-4801732 GCF_047495875.1 Pithys albifrons albifrons
ATTATTTCTAATTAAAATAGCAGGATGAAGACATTTTCCTTTGATAGTTCACAGTATAATACAGTGAAATACGAAGAACTTGTTGGATAGAAACACAGTACAAAGTATACAAACTTCATGATTCAAATGTTTGTAAACTAATGACAAGTGTATGTGCATGTATACATAAAGCTGATAGTTTTGTTTGGGAAAGGAGCAGACAAGAATGCATCAAGAAAACACTTAATGTGGATTTTACTGAAGGTAGGATGGGGTGGTGTACTTTTTAACCTATGCAATACTTAGGTGGTAAGGGAACAAGGAGAATAATACAGCTATATAGCTATTTTGGATTTGTATGAGATATGCATTGCAACTGGTTTTAATTTTATGTTAAAAAAATGTGTATTCATATTTTTTCTTGTGATTTAAAAACATTGATATAAGAAAGACAAAAGATTTCCTACCTAATGCCAACACAGCAAGCATACAGGCATTATGGAAATTCTGTGATAGAATATCTCAAGTTGGAAGGGACCCATAGGGATCAGTGAGTCCAAATCCCACAGAGATATTGGTGAGATATATATATATATATATATATGTATGTCATTTATCTGTCTTCTAGCATTTAGCTGAAAGGAAATATTTGATAAACTTAAGGTACTCTTTTTTCTAGTCAGTCTTTACAAGTCTGTGCTGTAAGCAAGCTGGTATAAGGTCTCAGCATGCACTGTATCTTGGTATTGTTTTAATAATAGTCCTCATAATTCTACATGGCACACACGTTGGCATTGTTAATTTTCAGTTACTCTGTGTTAGGAATTCTTACCTTACTGTGGCAGGACCTGTTTTGTTCCTGGAAGGTAGTTTTTAATGTTTTTATACTGTTTCCAGTTCAAGTTCGAGGTGCACAGAAAACTGGGGGCAGTGCTTTTCTGTTTGACTTATTTATTTATTTACTTCCAGTGCCTCTGAGATTATCCGTACATTAGGAGAAGGAATTGGCATTGATTGATTACTGAGCTCTAATTGTTTTTTATCCCTTTTCTCTGTATTAATGTTAGAGATGCCAAGTCTTGATGTGCATGAACACTGTGACTTAGAGTGCAACAAAAGCACTGAAACTATTGTGGCTTGTTCTTAGGAGAACATCACTTATAATACATTTTATTTTTCAGGAACTGTTTTGCTTTTAATATAGCTGTTCCTTTCTAATGCTGAAACATAATTAAGCCTGAAAACAGTAACCATATTTGAGAGTGCAGTCTCATTCTGATATTTGCATGTGCTGTATGTTTTCATCTACTCTTAGTGAGCAGGAGTTTGATGTGCCTGTGTCAAGTAATGCCTTATTTTGAACAGTGTCTTATGTTGTGGGATTTTTCCATCATGACTATTTATTAATGTTGCTTTTTATACTAAGAAATTAGGTCATGTAAAACAATAGCAGGGAAAGTGATTTTTGATTGAGGAGTAGAGCCCATCATTTTGTAACTCAGACTACAAAGGCAGAATAAACTTTGTGATCTCTAAAATGTGGCATTTATTGGACGTGTTGATTTTTAGACCCCTACAATTATAGATCTGTCAGGTATTACAGAGCTAGTGCTTGTAGTTTTTATTGAATTTTATAATCTAATGGAGGGTTATGAGACAGTAAAAAAATGAAGTCAATATCAATACCATTGTCTGCAAATTAAATAGCAGGTGTTTGCATTTTTCATTTTATTTGTGTATTTTACTAAAAGTAAAATAGCTGGGAATAAAAAATGGGCAGGGAATAATTCTGCTTGATAGTATGTTAGGGGTAGAATCTCTTCCACCGTTCACAGGTGGAACAGCATTGCAATAGTACGGCATTTTCTCCTCATTGTTGCTGACAGATTTGTTCGTAATGCTGCCTCCAAACCATACAAGTCTTAGCTTATCTCAGCTCGCAGTCACAATGTTGACACACATGTATCATAATCTCTGTCGTCTGGAGATGTACAGTAGTGGTGAAGGCAAATTATTTTTTCAGCCCTCATTTATTTTATTATCTGTATACTTAACTGTTCTATCTATCTGTCCTAATCATATGTTTTGTGGTAAAAAGAGATTCCTTATCTCTGTAGGTCGGTACTTATGATGCCTCCACACTTCTAAAGGCTACTGTTAGTAATTCCTAAAGCTCTTAGAGAAGTGATTAGGGAGTCATGATTGCTCACAAATTGAGTCTTTTTTCTGCCTGACACTGATCCTGTGATAGTCTCCCCACTTAATCCTCACCAGCAATTTGCCTATAGTTGCAGCTAACAGGAGGTGATTAGAGGGGAGTTGCCCACTGCCTTTTTACTTCTGTTGTAGTGGCATGTTAGACAGAGGCTAGTGAATCAAAGCTGTTTTCCTATTAACTCAACACCTCCTAATGCATTAGAGCCACTTTTATCTAATAACAGTGTTCAGCTTCCAGCACTATTTGAATGTGACTTGGTATTCCTTTTAAAACATCACAATGAGCGTTTTTAAAATTAGAGAACAAAAAGCGTAAAGCAGAACACCTAAAGATGAAAGCAAAATAATGACACTAACAGGTCTCCTCTTTCATCAGCACGTGCGAGTAACCTCGATTAAAATTACAGACAATTTTCGCCCTGCCTCAGTAGACAAGCAGGCTCGGCTTTCTCTAAACATTTCTTGAATTGCCAGCCTGGTGACAGGTAACTGGTGTCATACTTTTGAAGTGATAATGGCATCCGTTTGCAAGTGAGAACAGCGCCAGTGAAAGGGTGATAATGAAGAGTTAACTTTTCCAAGTATTAGTTACAATGAAGAACAATATGAAGAGCCTGAGTGAAAGTTTATAAATATTTACCACTTATTATTTTGACCTACCTCGAAAACATATCAAGGATTAGATGGGGTTTATTATTTTATTGATATGATACAGAATCTTCACCCTGAGGCCTGAATTCTCTGGATTTCATAAGTTTTCTTTTAAAAGCTTAACATTTTTTATACTTTACTACTTCATCGTCGGAGCTCTTAATTATTTGAGTAAGTTTGTTTTAAAGACACAATAGGAATTGATTTAAAAGACGTCTGAAGTGACATACAGTCTGAGCAATGTCCAAATCTACAATTTAAAGATCGTTATCTTTTTTTATTCTTGGTGTTTATTTTGCTAATGGTAAAGGTGTGTTCCAGGAATGTACTAGTGAATATATTTATTCTTGAGGTTTATTTTGCTAATGGTAAAGGTGTGTTTCTGAAATATATTAGTGAATACATTTTAATTGACATGCTTTAGAGCATATAATATGAGCAAGTTATTTTAACATGCTTTAACAATTTGAGGTAGACTGCTAAAATATAGAAAAACACATATTAGTTAGGTGAGGGCTCAGGCAGCTTGTCCCATGGAGAGACACAGACACATCCAAAAATGTCACCTGGAATCACCATTCACCATTCAATTTAGTCCTGCAGGACAAGACCAAAGAAAACTGGACAAAGTTTTCTGCTTTTGGATTGTTGAGAGATTATTTCCTATGCATTACATAAATACAGGCAGCCAAAGAAGTGCACCTGCCTGTCCTGAAATGGTAAAAGGTGTTACAGTCTCTGAGTGTGACACTTGGTCTATCGTGTATTTTGTTAGTGCATCTTGAAACACACCTTTTCTCAATAAAGACTAGTTTGCTCTGTGTCCAAATACTATTATCAAACTCAGGCTTCTTTTTTCCCCCTCCTTTTCTTTTTTCCCCTTTTTTTTCTTTTTTTTTTTTTTTTTAAAAGTGAAATACAAAGTCTGGAAAAATGCTGTTGCCAGTGTTCCTGCCTCTTTTCATTTTTCTGGCTAGAGCAGATAGGGCAGGAACAATAACCTGGGCCAGGTCACTCCAGAATTACTGCTCCTTATTTTCCATTACCCATCCTGCTGTTGTCCTGTCTGGAGCTGTCAGCTATATAGAAAAAACATTCCCATCCTAAGATGCCCCAGTCCAAAGGTTCTCCTTTTGTGTTAAATCCTTTGGAATCATGGTGTTGGATCATTAGGGAATCCAAGGTGTGACTGAATTGTGTTACAGCAAACGTTTTGCAGGAAGTGTTTTGATGAGGAACCCTCGTAGTCCATACATTTTGTCTTCAATTATACATTGTGTTTCTCATTTTTAGTATGGCTGCAAAAATGTATCCCATAAATTTTTATAAGAAAGCCAAGCAATAACCCCATCATTTGTCTTTTCTCTTGGTAATGCAAGACGTGAATAAACTCTTTTTTTCCTTGTACATTCATTTGTGTTCTTTCTGTATGGGGCAAATACTAAACATTAAAAATGTCATAAATTCTGTTATATAGAAGCTTATGAGCTTTTGGTATTACAAACCCATAAGCCAAAAAAATTTAAAAAAAAGCTTCTCAGAACTCTTTCTGGATAGTTTTTCATGCTTTTTGAAGGTACTAGATGCAGAGCCACAGAAAATGTATGTAGTCTCTTCACAAGACACATTGCTGAGAACTATTGCTTGACAGGGCATCTGTCTTCCAGAGCTGTAGGACTGCTCAATGTCCAAGACTTTGAAGTTTATTTAGTAATAAGTGTACCTTAGTTGTAAGGTGAAATACTGCCAATTCATTATTTTTAAGGACATTGAATAATAGACGTAATTTCCTATTCTTCTGTGTCATTTTATAGAAAATGGTGCCTCTCTGATTTTTCTGAAGTGCTGATGAAATTTTATATTTCCACAGTTATGCAGGCAAAAAGTGTTCTAAGTCATCTGAGCTGGTAACTGCTTAAGGGCACAGCATTTTTTTGTTATATTTTTAAACCTAAAGAGCAGATTTATTTAAAGGGTATATTTCTGTATCAACAAACTTATTTTGTAACTTTGTTAATCTTTTCTTTCGTTTTTTTTTTTTTGAAGGCTTGAGATAAGGGTTGTAGCAACAAGTAGAACTTTTCTTAATTAGTGATTGCAGCCCAGAATGTACAAAATCTGCATATTTATTTGGAAGGCACAGAATCAGTGCCCCCTGAAGGAGCAGGACTGTTAGTGACCTTAGTAAAGGTGAACCCAATAGTGTGAGGTGGATGAAATGTGAGTGGATTCAGATTTCATTATGTTAGCAGCCTGCTGTAGTTTTCCCTAGGATTTATTATAACACTGGATATTGCAGGATTTTATTCTTTCATCCTCAAAGCCTCTCACATAGTGCAATACAGTATTTCTCCTGGGCATGTTGTGGTATCCCGTGGTCAGGTTGTGGCTAGAAGTGATTTCCAGTTCCAAAGAAGTGATCAGGACACATTGTGAGTGTGTCAGGACCAAAACTGTGCACAGTCTCCTCTCCCACAGACTCTGGAAGGAAAACCCAGGTGTGTCAAGTCGAGAGGGACAAGGACTGCAGTGCCTTTCAGAATGCACCTCCCCTGTACTGTGCCCAGAACTGCAGGGAATCATAATCAGAAATGAAGCACAGCTCTGCTGATGTTCCTGAGGTGTGTGGAATTGGAATGCAGGTCCTTTTCCCTGTCTTTCAGTGAATCATCTCTTAGCACATTGATGTTCTGGTTCCTTCAAAGTGCAGTTCCTTCCTTCACAATGACTGTTTAAATGCCATTGGGATGTCCTGCTTTTATAGTCTGTGAGAATATAAATATAAAATGAGAAAACTGGTAAGGGGAGAACAGTCTGCTTTGGTAATTTCCACAGGAAGAAATTCAGTTTGGTCTCAAAGAGTAAAATTGAATTGTGTTGTACTGAAGGACTGTGTGTAATACAGACACGGAACATCAAACCGTGACCTTTGGCGCTACCAGTGCTCTTTGTGCTTTCATGGTCAGGCTTTAGTTACCTGATTGGACCTGGCTGGCAGGTAGTTTGAGTCTCATTGCTGAGAAAAGGCTTTTCAAAATTGCAGTGCTCTAAGCAGTTCTGTTATTGAGGCCCAGCCTGTGCTTCAGTGAAGTCAGGTCTGTAATACTCAAGTTTCCACAGTTTTAAGGGTGGGAGACAGGATGGGTTTCAGTGACTCCATGACTGAATAACTGAGGCTGGTATTTTGACAGCAGTTGTGATATTTTTCCAATCCACTCCTAGAGAATTGCCACTTTTTTGTGCATGTATTAAAAATTATAAACCCAAGTAATTCCTAGCACCTTTGCTGTCTGCAGTCTACAGAGGATAATCCGCACAAGGCTGATGGAATCTTCTTTTGTATCTCCCATTACTCTCTTGGGTAGTAGGAGGCTTTTGCTGGAGAATGGAAAACTGTGGCTCCATCCTCCCCCAACCCCAGGGAAATTAGATAACTCTGCACTGAATAAGGAAGTCCTGCCCTTCCCTGTAGCTGTGGAAGTGTTCGTGGAGCTGTTCATTGAACCAAATCATGGAACTCATCCGAGGGAAGCTGACCAGTTTGCCCTGGGTTAACATAACCAAAGTGCAGTTCCCAGGGTGGTTCACCCAAATTCGTGCACAGATGTGGGGCAGTCCCTGTGAAAGGACATTGCAGAGGTCAATGTGGGCCATGGGCAGCTGCAACATTGGCACCACCTTTGGGAAAGACTTCCTTCTGCAAGCTCATCACTCAGCTGTGGCAATATTAGAGGAAGGAAACAAGACAAAGAAGTGTAAGGAACTGCATAGATTTGGGAATGTTTTTATGTTCCATATGACCATATAGAATATTTAAAAATGCATCCTATGGTAGTTTATATTCAAATTAGGTTAGCTCAGAACTGCATTTGGAACTTCCTATGTCCTGTATGGGACATTCTAAGTCCTTTCTTAATCAGCAAATGTGAGTGTTTGGAGAGTGACTGATGCTATGGAAATGGAGTCTTAACCTTGAGGCTTTCTTATACAACTCTCTTATTCTAGCTTTTCTTTTTAAAATGTCTGAAGTTCTTTTTTTTTTTTGGTTGGTGTTTTGTTGGTTGCCCCCCCATAGCACTAACAGTTTACCTTTTGTTTGGTGTGTTTGTTTTGTGGTTTGTTTGTTGGGGTTTTTTTCCATTTAAAGAAGTTGGGATACAGAATGGGGTACATTATTCAATTTTTTCTTTTTGTTCCTGAAATTATCTGTGATTTTCTTATGGAAGTTGGTATATATAAAAAATAAAACAAAAGCCTATGTAAACAAGCAACATTAACAGCCTAAGGCAGAAGTTACTCTGATGACCGATTAAAATATTCAATTTTATGAGAGGCTTCTAGAGAGTGTCAGGGATGTTTTTCTTATTTGAATTTTATGGTATATTTTAAAAACCATATAGAATTTTTACTCTCTTTTGTTGGGAATTAGTTCTTGAGTAAAATTGTAACAACCACATTGCTGGTGTTTTAGAGCATTTCTTTTGTTCTTTGGTCAAACATTGTTCCTCAGGGGCAAAGACCAGCTAATAAGTAGATGAGAGATCATGTGCCTTTTTCAAAGATTTTATCTTAATCCTGTGCAGGCAGATGTTGATGTAAATTATATCTCTATCTGTAAGTTCTTTCTTTTACGTAGTGCAACTGTCTGTCATCTTCAGCCTCTCTGCTCCTTGCAAAGTTGTTTGTGTAAAAACATCTGAATGCTTTTATGACTTTTGAGTTTTCATATATGTAAGGCCTATGGTTCACTAATGGGAAACTTGTCCTGTCTGACAATCCTCTTTTGCCTCTTCCCTGGCAGGTGGACACGTAACATGTTGGCTCTTCCATTATGGAGAGAAGGAGGAAACATATTTACTCCATTAGAAAGTCCCAAACACAAAGTATTGTTAGGGAGGGTTTACCTCCTTCAGAACTGGTCTAAGTTTGTACAGTCAGCACGACTGTGTTAATAATTTTGTTCACAGAGGCATCAAGATCTGAATTTCCTGACAGCAATGAGCGTATTTCCTCACAACAATAAAACCCACCAGATTGCACTGGGATATTGAAGTGGGAGATAATCACATCTGAAAATGCTTACTGTCTTGTCTGTAATACCTTGGAAAAGTTACTTGGTTTCACTATATAGATCCTTTATATAGAATGGTGAAAGGTAAGCATTTTTTGTTTTCTTCCTCTTGCATCAGTTCCTTTCCTGAGGAACTTCTGTGGTCACTATTTAGATTGTGGAAACCTTTAGAGGTTCCCCAGTGTGAAAGCTACAGGCAAAGATTGTTCTTCTGCCTCATCCTTTGAAGGATACCTAAAGATGGCAGGACTTTGGGGGTATAACTGGGACAACTGTAAGGCTAATGGAATTTTTGCTTCTTTGAGGGCTGACTAGAAGTCTCTTGAACAGCCAGGATAACAGCCCCATCAGAAAAGTGTTGCCTAAACCAGAAGAAGTTTGATATGCCAACAGAGCCAATGAAGTCTTTGCAGAACTGGAGTAACAGTGCCCAGAGTAAAGCAATAGGCATGTTTTTAACTTTCTGTTCCTCGACATTCCACCATAGTCCTACAGGATTAACAATGTAATATGTTTTATAAGTGCTAAAATGGACAATGAAGTGAGGATGTGCAGTTCAGAAAAAATACTTTTATTGGATGTACACAGTGCATTAGGCAGAGTCTCTTGGCTGCCTGCCACCTCGAGTGTTCCTGATGCACTACCTGGCTGACACTCAGTCTGGAAGAGAGGGAATCTCAGGGGGTTGTGGGAAACACCCACAGGAGATTGTATGGCTGAGTAGTGAGCGTATCTGAAACCCAAAGAGCTTATTCCATCACTCTGTTTGCATATATGATAGCACCACTAGCTGTCTTCTTGGTTTAAACATACAAATACCAGTTACCCACTGCAGGAACATAATCATGGCAGCCTCCTGCTCCTGGCTGCTTCACTGGGCTGTTTCCATCAGGTTGAATTCTGACAGCCCAACAGTTAATATAAAACCAAGAAGGGTTCCTAAATGTACAGAACACCTGTTCATCTCGGGACATGTGTAAGCTGCTAAACAGAGTAGGAAGTTAGAAAGGCTTTTTTGAGGAATATCGTGTAGTTTTGCTTTCTTTCTAATTTCTTCAACACCTTTACAAAATATGGATAAAAAAAGTGAGGAACTTGCACATAAAGCAAATAATTTATTACTAATATAATTGATAGCTGAAGTCTAGTCAAAGAATTATTAATAGTACAATTTTAATTTCTACAAAAAGGATAACAAGCTCTTATGGAACAAGTCAAAGGCAGTCAGAATTGTTGCCCGAGTAATTTAGGCCCTCCATTCCATTCTAGGAGATGGGAACACAGAAATGCTTTTTGCTGACACTTAACAGGTTTGTGTCAACAAGTCTAGATTTTTCAGAGAAATGAAAGGAGCTTGGACACATTATCATCCCAGCAGTATGCAAAGTTGTGTGACAGTGCTACCTGTTATTGCA
Organism: Pithys albifrons albifrons; assembly: GCF_047495875.1. NCBI lineage: Eukaryota > Metazoa > Chordata > Aves > Passeriformes > Thamnophilidae > Pithys > Pithys albifrons. The sequence goes on from NC_092473.1 coordinate 4,636,066, forward strand.
CCGACACATTAGAGGTCGTGCTGTAGATACATATGGGATGTGGTTCTGGCAGGTGTCCTGTTATATTCCATAGCAGCTTTTTTTGGACAGCCACAGCAGTGAAATGGATCTGCATATTTTAAACCATGTATATCTATTGTAGAAACTTCAGGTCTGCTTTTTCCTTCAGTTTTGATTCTGAAAGCATCTCTTCTGTATGCAACAAAATCATACCAGTTTTCAGTTTTTTAATCTCCCATTTGTTTTTCTCATCCCAATATAAATGTTGATTCTTCTGCAGTTTGCAATGTTCAGAGTTGTCTGTTACAGCATCATAGCAGAGTTAATATGTATTATCACGTGCCTTATTTATATTTCATTGTAGCTGCTTTTTCTGGGATCTACTTTGACAAGAAATGAAAAAGTCTTTTCAGTTCAAGGGAAGCATTACTTAGTAACGTATAGAAGTTGGAAAGGATATATGATATATGTTCTCTGACTCTTCTGCCTTGATTTCTTTTGTTCCCAGCATTCAGGTTGCAGTTAATTTCCATTAAACAGCAAGCAAAGTCTGTGAGCTGATGCAAAGCAAAACTGTATTATCTCATCCCTCTGTTCATTATGGGAAATGATAGCAGGGCAAGGAAATACTAAAAGTAATAGGCAGCCGTGGTGTCTGATTTATCAAAGGATATGTATAATTTGCTTTGTGTGTGAGCATTTAAATTTTTCAATTTCATGGGCTTGGAAAGCACCTCACCACAAACTATCCAGAAGTTTAATTATCTTATTCTGTTAGGTTAAATTACTAAACAGCTTCTTCAAAGATGCTGTTCTGTGTTTGAATAAATATAATATGCAAAAATGTGAAAATTGCTCCTTCCACGATACCCAAGTGGCTTTGTGGTGTCATATTTTCAGAAGTTATTTAAAGACACACAAAAGGACACTGTCAGTCTGTTATTAATGTTAAAAATTGTTGATGCTCCATGCAGTGTGTTTTTTCTAATTAGAGGAAAGCTGTAGAGTACCATTTCCATAATCGACATGGGAACAGAAACTCAGCAAAATTTCATGTATTTGCAGTGAAACTGCTCCTCAGCAACATAAAAATGGCTTTTATAACATAAAGGCTGTAATTAGAATAAGTCAAATCAGTTGGAAACGATTAAAGCCAGAACAGGCTAAGCTGCCTTCTAAATATTTGTCTGGAGATTAGCCCCACTCTTGCAGCCCCTGAGAAGCATCTTTGATTTACTTATAATGCTTGACGTGGCAAAGATAATCCTGCAGAAGGCAAATGAACACAAATTTAGATGTGCTGTTTGGCTCTCTTTGTTGATTTGACAGGAGGCAGCATATTGGAAGTGATGCTGGAGAAATGAGGATAGGGTCACATTAGACAAATTGCTTAACACCCCCCCCCGTCACTGCCACCTCCCCCCTGCTCCCTGATCATCAATTTAAATTCTTTCAAAACCAGACTCCTTCTTTGAAGCTTTTAGGATGCACTTTAGGAGTCCATGTGGAATAATTTTCCGCATGTCTCTGCGACAGTTGATGTGAGTCTCATTGTATTTAAAATTATAGTCCTGAGATGGAACTTTCTGCGTGTTGCTTGTCTGACATCAGCTATTAAAATACAAGTAGAGCTTGGCAGGTATAAATTTGAAGAAGAAAAGAGATTATGTAAGGAGATGAGGGTTGTTAATATTAATCAGCTAGTTGTGGAAGGATGGTGGTTTACTCTGTGCAAGAGGTCTGTTGGGAAAACAAACAAAGCATCCAGGTGTTGGGTGGCCAGTTCCTTACCAACACCCTTAGTGTGCTTTTGAGAGCCAGAAAGGAACAGAGATACAGGACTACAGGGGTTGGTAGGCTGTAAACATGGACTGGCCATTGCAATAATGATATCAACAGAAAGGAACTATTATAAAAGCCAGCCTTATTTTAGGATGATGAACCTCTGCATTATTGTTAATAACCCTTGGCTGCACATGGTGTAAGTGTACAGGATGGTGAAAATTAAGTGAGTAAAGCTGGATGATTTGATGTGAGTTTGGAGTGTTAGTCAGCCTCTTGGTGTAGATGAAAATTATCCTTCATGTAGTTTTCCTCTCATTTATAATCTTCCAGCATCCCAAACTTTTTGTTTAGCTGGTGAAAATATAATCAGTCTAATGTATTCTCTTACAGAATTTTAAACAAGACCATTAAGACTCCTTTAACGTGCTAAAGGAAGCTTCAGAGAGGGTTTCCATTTCATCTTCACTGAGCTGAGGCGATCGCGCTCCTTCCCTTTGCGCCCCAGCGAGAGGCTGTCAATAATTCAATAGCCATGGCCTTGATGGGCCAAGGCCTAACTTAGACTTTAAACAGAGCCAAGCAGCTTGTCAAAGTGTGATGTGCTGTCAATGCCTGACTGATCTATACTGCATGAATTCTCCCTCAGCTCTTGATGTATCCCTGGGAATAAAAAGAAAGCAATTTTAGAAGTAGACTTAGAGTGAAGCACCTATTTGTTTGGAATTTTTAATAAGGGAAAGTTGTGTTAGTAATGAAGCTCAATGAAGTCATTGCTGTTTTGCTTAGAGGTCCTGCACTAAATTCTTCTCTAATGACATTGGTGCGTTCCCAGTATCTACAGGAACAGAAGTCATGATATTTGTAAATATGTTGGTACCTTAGAGCGAGTTCATCTGGAACAATACTTAATAACTGATGACAAGTAATCCAAATTACCTGTTTGCGTCTTTCAGTTTTATTGATATTATGCTATTAACACTCAGTATTTCAGCAATGAAACCTTTCCATGGCTATTTGTTTTCAGATTTTCCCCCACACAGTAAGTGACAAATATGATGCATTCACATCCTTTCCAAATGCTCTGCATTGAATTTGCTTATATTTTATAGTTTAGTTGGAAGCTGAGAAATTACTTGTTTTTCTAAGAAAATAGTTTAGGAAAAAAGTAGAGGTAATGTGGTAATGAGTTGTATTCCACTTCTCTTACACTTTGGACTTAAATTTAAAAGCTGCATTATATATAAGGTGCCTTTGAAAAGCTATAAGGAAGATTAAAGCTTTACAATATTTGTCTAAAAATCAAAAAGCTATTGTTATTAAATATATATTTATATTTTAAAGCATTTGAATTTTAGTCCTTGTGTTGCTGAACTTCTGATAAATTTTCTTGGCATTTAAAGGAGAAAAGTTACATTGCTGTTCTCACTCTGGATGCATTTGTATTGTCATTGTCTTCTTTACAAATTAATGCTTTGTGAAAATTCCATATCTGCAGTAAGTTTCATGAGGCATGTAAGTTCTCAGCCTTCAGGTAGCTTGTTAATGGAGACACAAAAAAACTAACAGAAAAATAAATGAGGCCCTATTAGTGTTTTCAAAATGCTGAGAGCTTGTGCTAGTGAATTAGATAAAGTAATTTGGGGTGGGGTTTTTGGGATGGCTTTTTGCATGTTTTAAATAGCTTACTCCCTAAGTTCTTGTGTTTCAGAGAAGTTGAACTTCCTTATTTGATGGCGTTGATGGTATTGCAGCTTTCATCCTTTGTGCAGGGAGGCAGAGGAAACATGGAGCAAAACAAGGTCAATGGTGTTTCTTAAGTCTATTTTAGTGCTGTGAGTGCCTCATACTCCAGAATGCACTGTTGTTGAAGCCCCCACTGAAGACTGTTGAGTGGAGAGACAGACAGACTTACTCTAAAAATGCAATTTAAAAAGCAGCTGTTTTTTTTCCTAAGTTGCTGCTTAAACTACCCATTAAATGGCCTTCTCCATTTTAGTGCAAAGGCTGATTTGCTGAACCCACAGCTGAGAATTGTGCCCAGGACTGTTGGTCTGTGCCAGGGGTAGTGTCAATGCTAAGTAAGTAATGCTGTATATTGAGCACTCAGGCAACAGTCTGTGCACGAAACCACCTTCACACCCCATCAATTTACCTGTGTTGCTTGAGGTGCTGTTTGCTGCTTGCACCTGACAATGTGGAGAGTAATTATATTGGTGCAACAGTTTGCGTGGCAGTAATGAAAAATTGTCCATGTCAGACTTCATAGTGTTTGGCAGTTTTGGCCAGTGATCTTCCAAATAATTAATTCTTTCATCTTAAGTAAGTGCTTTTGACTCCAGCTGCATAGTTGGTACAGAAGCAAAGAAAGCAAAATTACAATTTTTTTTTTTAAATTTTGACTTTGAAAAATGCTGTGGGCTTGGATGCTGTGCTGCCTTGGGTGTTGGGCTGAAGACTGTCCATGAAACTGTTACACACTGTCATAAAAAGAGCAGAGAATGAGCTTTCCAAGGCTAAGACTGTCTCCTGCATGCAGGGCTGTGTATCGAGTACAAGGTGGAAATACAGGGTTCAATATTAACATGCCTGCAAAAATAGAAGTTTTAAAGCACTCCTTTGGGTTTGGAGTGTTAAGAGGGGCTTCTTCACTCTGACCATTGTTTACATCCTTGGATTTACTGCTTAACTAGAGTTTGGTTGGTTTTCAACAGATGATCTGTGGAATGACTGAACCACACTTCTTGTCCAGATAGTTCTTTGCTACCAAAAATTCAGTAAGTCTCTTCTCAAAAGTGTAATGTGTCATGCAGGCACGTATCAATGTCTGAATAATTTTGCAAAACACATGCAGTAATGTTAGAATTAAGCTCTTCTAAGACCAGTTTTATCAGTTGGCTTTGGAGTCTGTGTCCCTGTGGGACTTGCCTCCTTCTGGTATACAAATTCACAAGCCTGTTCCTGTGCAGCACTCACAAGCTTTTGTCATCACAGCTCTGGGAGTGCAAATCCACTCTTTGCAGACCTTTATAGTTCTCTTTGCATATGACAGAAGAAAGAAAGCTCTTGCAATCACCCCAGGATATTTTGATCATCAACCTTCAGAACTGTGGATAACCATGATTTTCAAATTTTGTTGTATTTGAAATTGGGCTACTTATTCCCATGCCTAACTTTAGGCATCAAATTTAGAAAATATTAGCAAGGTTTCCCAGCTGGTGTTCATGGCAAAAGTATGGATTGTTTTACTTTCAGACTGTAGGAAATTAAAGAAAAGGTGAAGAGCATGAAAACCCCCTGACTTTATTTCAACAGTAGTTATTATTCATGAGAAAGGAAATCTTTGATTTTTTCCCCCCTTATACCATTTTTTTTATTGTGTATTTTAGGTTCCTCAAGTGCTAAAAATACCAAACAAAATCAAATACACTCTTCCATGACTGAATATTTGAGGGTGTGTATCTGCTATCCTTGGTTCTGAACATCTTGATTTCTCTTTGGATTTTAGAGTGTTTGATAGTTACTCACAGGTCCCTTTTGCTCATGCACTCAGAAGAGAATCCTCCAGGTTTGCTGCTGCTGCCTGCCCGTGCAGAACCATCCAAGCCTTCCAAATGGCCAGAACTCTCTGAGCTTTGGAGTACAGAAGGCTCTGCATCTGTGGAACCCTGGGTGGAGCTGAGTTTGGGAATGGCCCTGCTTATTGTATCAAATCCTTAGAAACTCTGCATCTGGGAACCACAAGGAACTGGAATGGCGAGGTGCAAGTGAATAAAAATGAGGAGACTTGCAAACTGCTTTTGCTCCAGGGCTGGTTTTAATGAGCTTGTCCCTAATGAGTTGTCCCTGCAACTAGCTTCAGGCCTAAACAGATGAGGCAGGGGTTCTGCTAAATTTTTGATGGGATTTGCTCTGGTTTTATGAGAGAGCAAGCAGTAGAAAGTGCGAAGTTGTGTCATGAATCTTTTACGAGAGCGGATTGTTGTCCGTCTTGTCAATAGGGATTGTAAGACTTGATTGCTCATAGAAGACGTGCCACATGCTTGTTGTACTGACAAACTTCAATAAATAAGGGAGTGCATGTGGCAAGGGAAGATGTGGTTTGTCAGGAGCAGGGACCTGATGACCAGTGTATGATGCTTTGTAAGAATTGCTATTACCTTCTGTTAGTGGATACTCTGTGGTGGTTTTTGCAACCAGGTGTAGCTGTTGGCAGAGACAGTCTGTGTGTTTGGGTAGTGGGGTTACCTTGGACTGTGTTGTATTTGTTCTCATGCAAAGATGGATTAAAAGAATTCATCATTTCACGTGTTTATGTTCTAAGGCACATAATGGTAGTTGAATTTTATTTTTAAGCCTGGATTTCTATTTGTGTTCTATTAGCAGTTAGCTCCAGGGGGAAAATAGCAGTTTTTTTGAGATTTTCTCTAATTTGAGAGATTCTTTTTGATGTTGCCCATTATGTCTATTGTTACTATGAAGACCTATATATATATATATATATATAAAAATATTTCTATGGTTTGACTTATCCAGTGAGATTTTCCAAGTGGTTTAGGTGGTCCCAAAAACATGTGTTAGCTGCCTTTTTTGAATTGCACATCAGCTTTTGACAGTCAGGCTACAGTGGGAAAATTTGCTGATTGTCTAAAAGTTTTGTTTCCACTGTATGTGTTATTTGACAAGTGGAGAAAAAACATAACTTGTTTGAAATTGATATTTTTCAGATCAATCTTCCATTGTTCTTCAAGTGTAATTTGACTTCTTGTCTTTTGTATAGTTTCTTCAAAATCCAAGGTCTGTGTTGGAAAGAAGATAAATACATTTTTTGTTTGTTTTATGAAGTTAAACTAAAAATTGCTCTTGGGAAATAAAAATTAAAATAAATAATAGGATATTATTCCTTTAAAATTATCTTACTCCATAAAGTTTAGCAACAGTTTCATTGCAGATTTCTGGTGCTTGGGTTTTTTTGGTTTGTTTTTGGTTTTTTTTTTTTTTTGGTAAGTGTAAACAGCAGAAACACATTCATCAGTTAATTCAGTGATTATCATGCTCATATATATTCATCTCTCCGTGGTATTTAATTGAAATTCAAAGTCACATTAAGTGAGGCCAAGACTTAATATGTCATGTTTCTGTTCCTTAAACATAACATTGTTTTTCCTGTGTTTTAATTTCATCCTTTCTTTTTTTTCCTGCTGTTGCTTCTTATTTCTCCCATGCATGTGTTATTTTTTCTGCTTTGGTCTCCTAATCTAATTTGTTTCTTTCTTTTTCTGATACTTGAGTTTTATAAGGTAAATAGAAGGAGAAACAAGTATGTTTAGATGAGCAGAAACCATGCAAAGATTGGCTAAAGTGGCTTGTCAGAAGTGGTGGGGAGAACCTCAGGCCCTGGTGCCACAGAAGGGTGTGGTGTTACAGGAGGGAGCAGCAATCACAGTATTTCATTGTGGCTGAATTTGCCACATATATGGGGTTCTATAAACAGGAACAGAATGTAAGAGAATTGTGGAAAATGCCAGTTTATTGAATCAGACAGATAATATAACTACAACTACTTTGACTGAAGATAAAGTCTGCCTTTCATTTTAAAATTTGGAAGTTCAGCTCTGTCTCCAGTTCAGTGTTTGAAAAGCCTTGTGGGAGTACAGTTCTCTTAAATTTTCTCTGGTTCAAAAGCAAGAAAAGGTGGGGAGAGAGAGGTGTCGTCACAGATGGGCTGAACACTCTTCAGAGAGACAAGTAAACCCTTTCACATAAAAGGCAAACCCAAACTTAGGTGTTCTGCTGATCAGGCCATTTCTGAAGAAGGCTGAAATAATAAGCCTCTTTTGCTAATTTTGATGAAGGTAATGGGTCTGAGTTTGCTCATTCCCATTTAAGACACAAATGAGTTTTGCAAACTGAAGATTTTCTTTAATTTGAGCTTTGTATGCTTTGTTTTCCTCTTAATACCTCGTGAGAATGAATAGTCTTTGCCTTTTCCTGTTCTGTCCTGAGATGTGATTTCGTCAGGACAACAGCAGAAGTCAGCACTTCACATGGAGTTCCAGTCCTTTTAGTACAATCCTAAATGAATTTTGACAACAAGAAAGCATTTCTCTAAGTCACCATATTGTGTTTGATTTAGAGGTGTGATATGAGATGTGATTTTGCACTTTAAACCTGAAACAGACTTAGTTTGGCTTTTTGGTGAACTTTCTTTTCAATCAGCAGGAAAACTCTTTCCATGTTAATTTGGGGAGTGGAAAAATGACACTGCATTCCTTTTTCTCCCTAACTGCTTTTTAAGGTCCTGATGGGGACAGAGTTGAAGAATGGGGAGAGCAGATGTTTTCATAGAAATATGTCATTTTTTAATTTTTTTTTACTTAAATGAATCCCACAGGCCCATAATTGTACAATAATTACTAATATGTTGGTTATCCTTGTTTCATGTATTCTCCCCCTCAATTTTAGTATCTTTTAGATACTGAATGCCTAGAGAATGTTCCTGAAAATTAATTATAAACAAATGTGTGCTAGGTTGTGTTCTAGCTTGTATTAAATTTAAAGCAGCATAACTTTGAAAGACATGAGAGATTTATGTCACGTGTGAAGCTTTTCATGCTGTAGATTTCCTTCAAAATGGCTCATGACAAACCCTTGGACTGACAACATAGAAACACTTTTTGTCTGTCAAGTTAGATTGGCCCAGAGAGAGTTGTTTTCCTTCTCCAAACCAGCCTAGCTCAGTTTTTCTCCCAGGGCCTCTCCAGTGAATCCCTTTCCACCGTGCTCAGCTGCTGCTGTTCCTGCTCAGAGACAGGCACAGAGGAGCTGGAAATTTATATGTATTTTTATATATATTTTTAAACTTTATATGAATTTTTAAATTTATATGTCTGAGGGTATGGATTGGGGTCTTCATCAGAAATATCAAAAGAGCTGGTTGATTCACTGGATAGTCTGAGTGGAGCCAGAGCACAGGTAAATTTGAGTAATGAGTCTGAGTGCCTCCTGGTGACTGCTGTTTCCAGCAGTATTCCTTGGGAAGTGTCATTTTTCTGAGCCATCAGATAAATAACCCAGTTATTTGATTAATAGTAAAAATGAGTGCTGTGGTACTGATTATGGAATTAGGTTTATTACCTTTATTAGTTAATTTCCCCTCTTTTTTTTTCTGTAGGAACAGGCTCAGGGAGCATTACACGGTGAGCCTGCTGTGTACTCCATCACTGCCATGCACAGCCTGTACCAAATCCTTATCCTTTCAGCTGAGACCACTGGCCAGACCTCCTCCTCACCTCCCAATTCCCTAATCTAATCTAGCTCTGTGGGGTTTATGGGGGTTCATTTAAGCAGCAGAAGCTGTGCTATAATTGTTACATGTGCCAGCAGCGATTTGTACCATCTGGGTATGAAAAAAAGAGGTTAGTGCTACCACGGAGAAAGATCTTTATTCTATTACTAAGCCAATATAATTCAAGAGTGGCTGCAGAGCAATTGGAAACTGAGAAATGGGCAGCTATGTAGTTATAGTGAAATGTCAAAGTATAATGAAACAAGGGAAATGCAGTGCTTCATGGTATGAGCCAAGTTACAAGCAGGTGGCAGCAGTAAATATGTATATAAATAACAATATGGATGAAATGTCAAGGTTTCCAGCTGGCTTTGTAAAGGCATTTCAGGAATATTATACTTAGAGTAACAATGTAGTTGGATTCAATACAAACATGTATCACTTCAAAATGCATATATTTACATGAAGGGTTTAGGTATCCACTTAAAATTTAGATTCTAGCCCTACCTTCAGTTAAAACAGCCTAGGAGTTTGTGAAACCTCAAGCCATACTTTATATTTTATGGGAGACTTGCTTCCATCTGACACCTGGTTATTCCACATAATGAAACCCATGGTGTTTCTACCTGTATGTTTTAAAAAATGAATATAGACTGAGACAACTTGTGTATCATGTTACAGAGCTCCATGTGGAGAGCTGTTTCCATGCCAGGCCTGTTAACTTCCTTGTGGTGAAAAATGCAGTCAGGGGCTCTGTTGGCTGTGACGGATGATGCACAGAAACTTTCCAAACTGGAGAGCACAAAATGCTCAGTGCACTCTTTAGGACATTTCTCAAGCCCAGAGTTCTAGCTTCTGCTATCAATTCCATGATATTATTAGCTTTGAAGAAAGGAGTTCTCTATGATCAGCATTATAAAAGTTTCACAATAGAGAGCATCAAAGAAAAAGAAGAAAAAGCATTCTAAAACAGATTTTTTTTTTACTTACGTGGCAGTTTCCTACCACCTTCTCTGAAAGAGTTCTGGTGGAGGCAAGTGCAGGAACAGAAAGAGCTCTGACACCTTTCAGAAACTTTCAACTCGAATATTCCTACTTGAGTTGCAAACAAATCACATATTGATTGGACAAGTAGATAATAATGGCAGTGACCTCTTAACAAAGCCTCTAAGGCCAAGTGCATGAACAGTTGTTAGACAAACCTTGCATTTTTACTTGCTGAGTTGGTCCTTTAGAAAGCAGCATTAGCACTGCCTTGGGCTCCATCCTGTGTCCTGAAGACCAAGGAACTTAATTTACATCCCAGCATTTTGTAAGTATGAGATAAAAAAAAATTAAACTGTTTTCAAAATGGTGACATGCCCAGAACTAAGAACATTATGCTCCAACTCCATTACCTTTAGTCCTTAGAACCTGAAGTCCTTAGACCTAGAAATTCCCAATCCTCTCACAGGAACTATTATTGTAGGTGCTGATGAGTTACAGGTCGTGATTGTCAAAATCAACTTCAAACTGGTTACTGAGTTTTCATAACTAAAGCCAATCACCTTCTAATGCAGAGTCACTTAAGCACAAATGTTACATTGATGTCTCACTAGTTTTATGGCCCTGGATTAATTCCAGAGTAAACAGTGAGCACTCTGCTGAAAGGCTGTAAACACAGATACAAGGCATTCATCTAGAAATCCCCAGGCATGATGTGCCAGTGGGCTGAGTGCCTCGAGGATTTGACCCTTTTTGATGGAACAAGATGCTGAGGGTGGCTGGGGGGAAAGTAGTAAGGTGTTTTCCTTTCATTACTTGTGGCTAAATTTGCTTCCTCAGGCATTGAAGTGGCACCAATCCTGAACTCAGGGTGTTTTTGAAATGTGAATTTGCCAACAGTGGAACCTACAGTTTTCCAAAATCCAAGTCACATGAAGTACAGGTACCCAGCAAGGCTTTACTGATCTTCTAAAACTATCTACAATACTTCCAGCTCCTTTTCCAAATCAGGTGTGAGTCTGTAGGTCAGAGGAATCGCGGTACTTAAAGCCATTAATTAAGTTTGAACTGTACTTACCCAATTTTGGAGTCTGTTTAGCCATCTCAAAATGTTAGAACAATTTGGATTTTCAAGTGAAACCTTTGAGGTTCATTCCTTTTGTTCCACCTTGTGGCCTTGGCTTTGACAGAGGCAAAATGATCAGGAGTAGTGAAGATTTTACATATTGCTTTCAGTTAGCAATACCTTCCTCTTTTGGTCATGGTATTGTTAAGACAGTTATGATGAGATTAAATAATGAAAATACATCCTGAGTTGTGGAAATGGCTACATAATAATGCTATCAATGCTTTATTAAATTGTGGTAGGTAAGACCTTTTGTTCTTTTTCAGTGTTCAGAGAGTTCATAAAGCATTGCTGGGTTTGAACTCTTTTAGTCCAAATGAGCAAATTCATTTGCTGGTGATACCTATCAAATACCTGAGTGGGGAAGTCTGTCTTTTCTCTATTTGGGCCCCAAAATGATAGCAGGGAGTTGCTGTGCAATAAAGGATTTCACAAGGTCAGAGCCACGAGGTCAAAAATGTAACTTACATTACAGAAACACAGTTTTAAATTGTCTGATGCTAAAGATGCATAAAAATCTTGCTTGTCTAGAAGTGTCCCAATACCAAATAGGAAAGATGAAACAACTACTGAAAACAATAGTCAAGTCCAAGTGAATTTATGGAGGAACTTACCTGAATTTTAACATACTAACAAATTTAAAAGATTAACCTTTTACATGTTGAAATAAATCCTGGACCATCATAGAAAATGGGAATGTGACTAAGTGGGAAAGAGAAGAATTCTTAGTAGTTCTAGCATGAAGAAGTGCTTGGAAATTATAGATATTAATATGCAGTGATTCCAAGAGTTTATTTCCAGGTGGCAACCTTAAAATGACAAGCAGGTGGTGTAGGGGAAAGCTGACTCAGTTTTGTTGAGTGTTCTATCTTGACTGAATGCAGCCTAAAAAACTGGGAGCTCAGCCTGGTGAGAAAGAGGAATAAGTAATTTAGGTGGCTATAATGACATTTTGATCTGTTCTTAATCAGGATAAATTTATTGGGCAGCTTCCCATCACTTAGAGTCAGAGAAATCACTTCTTCACTTGCATCTACCATGTGGATCTAAATGTAATCCTAGATCCATGCTAAGGAGAAGAAATGCACAATGTCTTCTGGAGAGATCAGTTTGGGGATTTTAGGCTGGGCATGAACACAGGCTTCAAGTGATGGAAAAATTCAGACCTCTCTTTAATTTAAAATCTGAATTTGGAATCTTAAATCTTCTCAGTTTTAAATAGGATAGCTCTCAGAGGTCTAAAAAATGCAAATTTTAGGAAAATTTGGATCATTTTCTAAAGTCCAGATGTCTGTCCCATTATTTGTGATAGCTGTGGGTCATGAAATGTTAAAGGAATTTTTATTTTTAAGAATGAGTTCATGTTTTGGATTATGTATCTTTGATGTCTGTGATCATTATTTTTATTTGTCCCAAGTCTTGTCCAGGGGGATGCTTTTTGTCTTGCACTCTGAGGGGGAAGAGTTAATTTATCAATTCTGGAATTTTATCCCAGGCCTGCAAAACCTAAAATTATTCTTATCAACTTCCTGAATTGAAATAAATAGGCAGATTTTACTCCAGTTCTTAATGGACACAAATTAATCAACTGGGAGTGCCACGATCTTCCATAACTTACCAAAGATGTGTTGCAGATGATTCTGGTCCAGTCTCTGCTTTTTATGTATTCAAATGTAGCTGTGTATCATACCTATCATTTCCATGGATAGCTAATGTTATCCTGGGACAAATGCAGAGATGACAATTGAGCACTTGTGCCTTTGCCTTGGCAGATGTGCTATTTAGTGTGTCAGTAAGAGATAAATAGCCTGGTTATATTTAGCTGATATCTACAGCACTTACTACTGCAGATTTTGTAGTACATTAGAACCTGCTTCTGACATCTTTCAAAGTTCCCAGCCAGCTACAGTATAAAATAACTGGATTGGGATTTGTGAGTGTCATGAATTTTTATCTGTTTATGTGATATTTTTATAACTCAGTATTAAATAAGACAGTAACACTTGGAGCTCAGTTTAAATGAGTGCAACGCACAGATCAAAGGAGACAACGCTCTCCTGAAAGGACAGGTCATTGCTTTTCCCTCAGCAGTGATCAAAGCTGCCTTCATTGGAGCAGTGGTTAAACACTGCTGCAGAACACTGATGCTTTGGGTTCCTTTTTTTTTCCACATCATTTCTCTGTACCCCCTACAAGGACAGTGAAGGACCTCCTAGAAGAAAGGACAGCCTGTGTGGCAGAATTCCCCATGAGGTTCCATCACACTTGGTTTAAACATTTCATATTCATATTGAGTCTCTTTTATGCTGGTTTTATGCTGATTATACCTAGAGGCCATTAAATGTTATCAGATATACTTTATATTTGCAATTTTGAATGCAATGCGTGGTATGAAATTTCTTTTAAAGGGGGATGTTTGACATGGAGCATGAACATAGTGAAGTGGATATACTTCCACACACTCGTAGAGGTTGAGAGCATCTTTTTTTGCTCTTTTAACTCTCAACTGCTGGCTGTAGCTTATGGCTCTGAAGTGGGGAAGATGAGGTAGAATTTCAAATATCCATTCCTGTGACTTTTGGTTTTGCTGCTTTGAAGTACAAACACACAGAAGTTGCTACAGATGATCCTGTTTGTTTATTCAGGCAGTCCAAAATGCAGTTTTAAGGAATATGCTTAGAGATCTACATCTGATGTTCTGTTTTATTGTATTCTCAGCAACTATTTAACTTGATATACTGGAGATAGGAATTTAAATATAAAGGAATAGGCTGGTGTGTATTACTGAGCTTTCACTGAAGAAAGTTCTTAAACCGTTTGTGTGCGAGATAAAATTTCTTCTGGGGAGAGAGAAGAGTGAGTTGGAGTATATGTAAAAATAGAAAGAAAAAGTAGCAGAATTTTAATCTTCACAACATGCATGATGGATATGTAGGTAACCAATATAATCTGTTTCTTCAAGGGGAAGAGGCAAGGTGTGTTCTAGGATTGATGCTGAAAACAGGCTGACAATTCTAGAGCCCTTCGCTTGTTCCACACCTTTATGACCTTCTTTAAAGTGAAGGAAAAGAAAGAATATCTCTGTTCTCAAATAATCTATTATTTTCATGTTGCTCTACTGCAGAAACATAAAATAAAACCAGCCTGAATGTTATTTCTGTCCTGTGGGTAGCATACACCATCAGACAAAGTGGATGAGAATGGGTACACTTACAAATCCTTTTTAGGATTTCAGAAATGCTAAAGCAAGTCCTAAGGGATAAAAATCTTGGGAAGCTGAAAATAGCATTCCACAATTTAGCCTGTTTTAAAGTATTTTTAGTAACTTTTGAAGTCTGTCTTTAATATTTAGAGTACTTATGGGGTTGAACTTTCTGAAGTGCTAATGTTGTTTCTATGGTATTGCCATAGATTTTCAGTTAAATGTCTGTAAATGGGTATGGCTGGATGCTACTTTGCCATGTGGCCTTGAACAAACTGTGAAGTGTCTGCATGCCTCACTTCCCATCTTGGAAATGAGTATAATATCGTTTATCTTTTTACAAAATTAAGGCTTCTCAACAAAACTGGCACATGCTCAAGGTGGGTGATCAGCTCTGGGAATTGCAGTTTGGTTGAGGAATGGGCCCACCACCTCTGTTTCCAGTCCTTCTTTGGTAGTTGCTCTTGAAGGAGTGGAGTGGGTCAGGCTGCTCCTGAATCCCCCTGGCATGAACCCTGGGAAGGGAAGAGCCAGGGCAGGGAAGGAACTGCACTCCAGTGGCTCTGACAGACATGACATCACTGCGAGAGCTGAACGCTGAGTGATTCAATAACTTCAGGTCTAGTGAAAGTTGAGTAAAAAGGGTTGGGTTTTTTTTCCTGGTTTGCTGTAAAATGGAGCAAATGGAGCACACTTGAGTTGTCATTGAAGAGATTTTTTTGTGCTCTTCCTGTAAATGATGGAATACACTTGATGTCTGTTCAGCAGCCAGGAAAAACAAACATGTGAAACAGAAACCTACAGAACGGGAATCTGAGACAGAAATGCTGCACTTGTGATGCCTTGTGTTCTTCTTACAAATGACCTTCTCGTTATAACTTTTGCAGACAACTCTTGGGATAGAAGGACATCTTTTATATTACTAAAATCAGCAGGAGCCACTTCAAATCATATATAAAAGTATTTTAATAAAATACTAAACTAATGACACAGCAGCGTTCTGTAAAAGAGCATTAATTGAGAAGCAGGTTCACTTCTCATTGTTTTGTGCAGTTGTCAGGAAGGAAAGGATTTTAAGCTTTTAAAAACCCCAAAATCTTGAGTTTTCCCACTTTCAAAGTTCAAAATTACAAGCAATATTATTATTTGAAAATTAAGGCTCATAAATGCTGCAGCAACGCCAGTGTTGAGTCTCTGGAGTAAAAGATAGCCAGCCCCTCAACAAAACCAGATTCAGGTCATTAAATAAGTTTGCAGTGCCATGTGCCAACCATAATCTAAGTGGCATTCAGACCAGTGTTAATAGCAAAACACACACGTATGATCTTGTCCTATGAGAAGGTTACTCTTTATAAAATTTGGCAATATTTGCAGTGTAAACTTCACATGCTACTCGTGCTTTAGATACATGTTGTGTATAACTTGTCTCTTTGCCACTCCAGGTTGACCCAACAGCATGAAACTTAGGCTGAATCCCTGGTAACCAGTTCTAACTAGGTTATAATAATTTTTTTTTCCCTAGGTTTTACCTTTTCCAAGCACACCTAGTTTAGTCTCAGCCTCATAAATACATCAGGAAACTGTGTTGAAGTGGAAAGAAGGTAACAAGCTGTGTCTGAAAGCTCTAGGATTAAGCACATCCAGCAAAAATGCTTGACAGATCCTTTGAACATACTGAGGAACAATAAAAGAATGAAAATATCCTGCCTTCAGTACCCTGCTTTTTATCAGCAGACATACATAAAAGAGTATGCATTTTGCAAATGAACTGGAAAGGATCCTGTGTGACCTACCTTAATTTTAAGTCTAGCTTGAAAGGTATTTTGATTTAAATGGTTGACAATATGCCAGAAGACTTGCTTACAACTCTTGAAAAAAGGGAGACAATTGGGTTTTTTTTTCCATACCTTTATACAAAACCCCTTAAACATCCAAACTCACATCATCTATGTATGTTTATTGTCACTGTAGCATCTGGAGGTCTCTTGTAGACATTTTCATTTTCTTTTAATCCAGAAAGAGAACTATTTTTTAAATACATTTAGGCCTGCAACGTGCTGATGTCCTGCAGGATCTTTCTGGAAAAACAGTGATCAGCCCCATCACTGCTGCCATGTTCACCCTCCAGATTGTGCCCACCATTTCCATGCTGCTTTGAAATCAGGGTCCTTGACAGAACACACCCAGGGATTCCCCAGACTGAGAACCTCCAATAAATTATGAAGGTGGAGACTTTATAGTTACTGAAGTAAAAAATGGAAAGCAAACATGAAGGCTGTAGAAAAGGTATGGAGGTAAAGAGTAAGGTATAGTGGAATAATTACAAGGAAGATCACTGACTTTAGTCTGGTTTTTTTTTTGTTGCTGTTATTTTTTTAATTTAATGGTAGTAATAGTTTAACTTCATCAGTCTCCAGTCACTGAGTAGTTTATTCATTTTTACTCAATAATTAAACATCATGTAAAAGAGAAGAGTTACTCTTTAATGTGTTTGGTTGTGAAGAAAGATGCTCTTAGGACTAGCAATAAAATGTTTAATGATGGAGTAAAAATACAGTTCTAGAGAGTGAACCTGTCCTATTGAAAATTAAATAGTTTATAATTTTTATTTAATATTGAGAATAACGATCTGAGTTGGGGCAGTGGGAGATCCTGGATGATACATCTGTAGCAGAATTGTTCTCTTCAGTGTGTATCTGTCTCAGGACTTCTCTTGATTTTCTGCCTGGTCTTGGGTTTCTGACACATTTCGTAAAACTTGTCATGACATGATCAGGGGAGATGCTACATCTGCTTATGGCTTCCCCCCCTCCATGTGAGAAATTCTAGGCAAAAGACATGTATTTGGGGATCATTGCTTACTACCTGTTGAAGTGAGGATGAAAGACCACTAATGTCCTGCTGGTTTCTGCAGGATGATATGAAGTGAGAACTAAAAGCTGTTTTTTTCAAAGAAATTTTTTTAAACCTTTTACTAGTAACAGGTAGTACCTTTTGTAGTGTTTTATGACCAATATATGTCATCATCTGTGAACATTCCTTAAAAAAACCCAAACCCTTAAGATTTGACAAAACTGTATTTTTGATCTTTAAGAGAAGTTACAATCTAAAGGTATTTTCACAAATGGATGAAAAGTACTTTATATTTTAAAATTATTTAAAAATTATTACTAGTAAAAAAAAAGTGGGCTGTTACAATGAATATTATGATCTAAATAAGTTTGGATGAAAGATGTTTAAGGGTTGGACTCGATGATCTTGGAGGTCTTTTCCAACCCAATCAATTCTATGATTCTATGTTGTAAGAGAAGTCATTTGTTGTGATGTCTGAACTAGGCACATGTGAGAGGTTTCATCTTCTTAAAAAGAATTAACTCGTGGGCTGAGAGAGACCCTAAAGTTAAGCAGGAAATTGTTTCATTGGAAAACAAGGATTTTTAATCATCATGCATAGTAAATATTTATAAAGGTCTTAGGCTTTATTAGGCTGTACTGTAAAGGACAAATTAGGGCCATTTGCAGATGTTTCTTAAATCTAAGTTTAAACTAAGCTGCCTGTATTATTACAGCTGTTGAATCTGTTCACTATTGAGCAATACTCTACCAGTAGTTTTGACTTACTGGTGTGATTCCACAGCTTCCAAAATCTGCTGTAGAGGCAATATTTCTCTGTCAAGGTAAAGTGATTGAGCTGGGGAAAACCTGCTAAAATACAGGGAAAATACATATCTGAAAATAAGAAACAATTTAAATGGAAGGCTGGTAGTGTGGAAACAATTTTTTTAAATGGTTTGGTAAATACAGATATCTCGTTAATTATGATTTACTGATTAGGCTCCCAGAAGCCTTTCATACCCTGGTGACCCAGGTCAGTGCAGCTTTCTTTGCTTACTTTAAGGAGATAACTTGAATTCCCTGGATGAATCTGTAGGTGACCCTTACAGTATTCAAAGACATGGGCTTTGCAGTGAAAAATGTCATTTCTAAGGAATATTTCTCACTATATTCTTAAAAGAAGTGATTTAAACTGGAAATCATTCTGGAAATAGCAATGCTGTGCAAGTTCATGTTGTTGGGGGAGGAGGTAAAATTCAGCTTGTTGACTGAAAATAGGGGAATGCTGAAAGATGAGCTATTTTAACAATTCACTTTCCAGTTTAATCTAAATAATCCTAGGGGAATGAGTCCTTTCTCTTGTTCTGGTCCTTGCCCCTCTCCTGGCTGATACAGTCCACTGCATGCAGTGCCAGCAAGCTGCGTTGCCTTTCCTAAGTGCACAGTCCTTTCCTCTCAGGATGGGCATGTGGCAAGGACTGCAAGTGTTTATCTAGAAAAATAGCATGAAAAATGCCATTATGTCTTTTTTTGTTTGCCTGTTTTCAGCTCTGCCTTTTCCAGGGAATAAAGAGAGGGGAACAAGGAGAGGAGCCAGCTCCAGGTGACTGGCCAGCTGCCTGTGGATCAGCACCAGAAAGTGCTCCACAGATTGCAATTTGAAACCCATTAATATAATGGATAAAGTCTATGAAGCATTTTAAAACCTCCCTTGCTCATAGTGCTGCATTTTATAAGCTAGGTGACATCAAAAGAATTGGTTCTGGCTCAGACCAACTAATAAAAATGGATAAGGCTTATTTTTATGCTGAATATCAGTAAAAGCATGTGCAGAAGATTACATTTAACATTCTGGCTTTTACCCAGAGCACAGCAAAGTCTATCTTATCCCCATCCATCAGAGCAGAATTTGATAGCTTTGGAGACCCCAGATTTTCATCTCCTGCTGGAGCATGAAACAGCAGCTTGGCTTTGCACGGAGATTGTATGAACATGACATTGCTTCCTGTGTTTTGTTTCCTTGAGCACTTGTGAAGAAAGTTGTATAATTAGGCACAATGTTCAAGTGGGCTATTTTAAATGGTTCATACTTAAAGCCAACATAAAGCATTAAATGTTGCCATTATATAATCCTATATTAGGAGTAATGGAAAGAAGTGGAAAGTCTGGCTGGTTCCTGTACTCAAAGGCAGAACAGCATCTTTCAGAGCCCAGTAAAACCCCACATAGCTGCTTTTGTGCCTATACACCTTGAATTATTGTTAATTTTTCTCGTTACCACATGTTTATTTAAAGCTGCTTTTTTTGGTTCAGTAGTCCAGCCTGTACCAGCATTAGCCTCCAGATCTCAACAGCATCCTGTTTATTCTGCTCTAGCTTGCCTGAGTGAGTCCCCAAAGCTAAAATTCCGTAAGTGAACCTGACAGATTCCAGGCTGTCTCCATATGGCAGGGACTGGGCTGCAGCCTCTGAAGCTGCCTGGGATTTCGAGCTGCTCTCACCTTATTAAGATGGCAGCAGTTACATGCAAGGCAAGTTCGCAGGGACTTGCTTTAATTCTTTTGGCTTCTGCTCCAGACCAATCCATCCATTTTTTGTGGGTGTGAATTCGAGCAGGACCAGAAGGATGACCTTTCTTTTCCTAACTGTACTTAGAGCAGCAAGGGATCCGAACTGAAAATGAATCTATACCTTGGTTGCTGACAGGTTCTTTTAAGAGGAATTTAGGCTTAGCAGGTGCTAAACAGACCAGACCACAGGAGAGTTCTGCAGAACGTGATGAACCAGTGTGAATTTATTTGTTGACGGGTCTTTGTGTACTAATTGCATATCTATTGTTTGGGTTTTAGCTGTTAACAAATTAGTGTAATTGTCCTGTGTTAAAAATGTCAAACCTGTGTTCTGGCAGCATCAAATATTGAGTTGAATTGCAAAGAGCTTTTTTGAGAATGAAGACAGGCTGAGGCTCTTTCCCTGCATGGTTAAATCTTGGCAGAGAGCCAAAAATCAGTCCCAGAAAAGGGGTTCCCATAAACTCAATCAGTATTAATGAAAGAAAATACTGCTGGAAATACATACACACATAAAATAAAATATTATTATTTGTCACTTTAACCGGCTTCCATCAAAAGCTTATCAATATAAGATTCTTATAAAGTGTTAGTGTTAGATCCATTCTCTGATTATATTTTTTTTAGTAAGTTCATAGGATTAAATTAATTTCCTCTGGTGGGTTTCAATAAACTCTTCTTAAAATCACAACATCAGCAAAAGGAATTTAGAGAAATTACACATGATATCTTAAGTGCTTGGTGTTTGTTCTGTAAAATAGAGGCATCTCAACAAACAGTTCATTAAGGAATAAGTTTAAATGAATGTTGCATTTGGATTGATCCAGTTCTGTTTTTCTGAGAAAATGGAAGTAGAAGTCGAGGTTTCCTTGGCTGTTCCTGCTGCCTGACATTGTTTTTCAGTAGCTTGTTCATACTTGAAAGAGAGACCAAGAATGAGCAACCATTCTAAATTTGGCTTGTTTTATCTTCTCTGCTTTTCATGGTCCCAAAGTGGACTCTGAGTAGTGATGACCTGATGTGATACTTTCAAAACAAAAAGAAAGAAAAATATGAAAACCCCCAACTTTTCTGAGTTATACTTTGTGTTTAAATTAAAAGGACACCGAGTTAACTGAGACAAGCAATGATGTGTCATAGTCTCTCCTTAAGGATTTTGTCCTTTTTTGAGAAATAGTGGGATTCTTTTTGTTGTTGTTGTTTGGTTTGGGGGTTTTTTTGTTTGTTTTGAGGGAGATTTGCTAATATAGAGACACTGGTGTTTTCTGGATATGCATCCTTTTCATAGCAGGAAGTGAGACTCTCCAGTTGGGACCATTTAATCAGTTTTACAGGTTTTGCTTTTCCAGAAAGAGAAGCTCCTGAGGAACCCCTGAGCAGCATCTTTGCACGTCCCATTTCAGCTGAGGCTGTGTGAATCAGTTGGTAAAAACTAATTCTTCATTCAGCTGTTACATGGTTAGTTCTTGGGGATCATCTGCACCTTCCTGAATGCCATTAGTAATGTTTTTTTTATCTTTTAATTTGCGTTTAGCTGTAGATTAGTTTGCTGTATTAATTACCTCCTTATTTGCTTTCTGTGGAAAATTCACTGTTACTTTCTGTTTTGTATAATGCAGACTTGTGTCAAAAATTACCAATGAGCCCCAGCAGTATTTAAGATGGGAACAACAGGACTACATCTTTAGTGAGTTTCTCACAACCTCTGTCTGGGTCCTGTGGGAACGTGTACAAAAATGTCAACAGAGTCATTATTAGGGTGGATGCTCTTACAGCAGGTGTTTTAAAGGAAATATTTCAGGTTTCTAAACAAAAATAAACCAAATACCCAGTCAAGAATTTATAATTGTAAAGGCTATACCTTTATCTTAGATCTAGTACAATTCCCTCTTCTTTTAAAGCCACTGTAGCAGAAACAGTCACTGCATCTTCCAGTCTCATGTTTTATTTTGCCCTAACCTATTCTGGATTTAAACCCCATAGAGGTGCCTTTTGCTTTTGTTTTTGTGTCTTTTGCATGATGTGCATGTATAATTGGTATTCTCAGATGAACCATTTGATGCTGCATTTTTACAGCTCCTGCATTTGTGAAGTGAGCATCTTTTTAATTTTCTGTTGTATGGACTAAGTAGCACTATTTCTTAATGCCACTGACTTAACAGTAAATTGAAATCCATTATTTGACTGAGCAATTAAATGGCTTCTCTGCTGACCCTGGCTGTTAATGACCATGGGATGACATAAAATAAAATGGACAGGCAGCTCAGGCTCACTCTGTAACCATCTACACTGGCTCAAGTGCAGCAGAGTGTATTTACAGCAGGGCTGGCAGGGGGAAAGTGGGAGTGTTCCTCCTGTGCAGCAAGGCAAAGTCATAGTTGAAGTTGCTGATAAAGAAGTTTGAAGCGTTATTGATTTTTTTTTTCCATCACAGAATCTCATGAAGGAGTGTCTTGGCACTTTAAAGATGGCACAGTTATACTGCAGTTGCATTTAGCATTGCATGGCAAAGAGCAAAAAGGTTAAAAGGTCTTCAGGACCTCCAGGTTCATCTGGAAAATGCCATCTGACCACACCTTTGAGGGGTTTTTTTTATCCACCTAGAAAGATGCTTTGGGTTTGTGGTGGGTTTTATTTTTTTGTTTGGGTTATGGGTTTTTTTTAATTTGTACCTGGCTGCAAATTTTTTGTGAGAGAGTAATAAGAAGAAATCATTTCATCAAACTGTTGCAGATATTTTGTTCTCCATTTTCAAGCCTGATTTTCCCAACGTCATTACAGGATCCAGCATGAATGGATTATAACATACAGATAATCCAGATGACCATTTGGTAGTCACAGCAATTTGTAAGATCTGGCATATTTAATTCCCTTGCTTTTCCCCTCATGTTGTTCTCATAAGACAATAACTTTAAATATAAATCAATTTACTAATTTAAAATGACATTGAAGTGGTGCATCTTGTGTGTAATAATGACATACCAAATACACATGCAAATGTAAGGAGCTGATCAGTAACAGAACACACTGGTTAAGATTGTAGTTTATTGTCTTTTTTGGGCAATGAAGCTGCCTCTAAATGTTACTTTGGCATATAATGAGACAGAAAGCATTTTTGGTATTTTAGGTTGACATAGGATTTGCACTTGTCTGCCATACAAACTATAAAAATTTTGCAATAGGTGTTGTTCAGGACTGTAAGAAAGCTGGAGTTTGTGTTTCCAAGAAAGGAGCTTCACAGGTTATGTTAACAGGTTGATTTATTGGACTAATTGTATAGTTGTGCAAGTCTGTGTTGCCCAAGTTAGGACAAGAACACAAAGGAAATACAAGAAACATAAATAAATGAAATACAAGAAATGCACAAACCTCTGTTAATTAAAAAAAAATATGGTAGGGAATAAATGGTAGTAGCTTCTTTAGATTGTGGGGTATGATTTGTTAAATTTAGGATGAAAATAGTCAGGGATACTCATCAGGGAAACTTCAGAGTATTTGTGTCCTAGAGATGCCTAAGCCCAACTTGGTCCTGCATGCTGTGCTAACATCTGAAAGGCCATAGGATGATGTGGAGCAGCAGTGTTGAGGTTGTTGCTGCTTTGCTGGGTCCTGCTCTACTCGTGGGTGCAGGGACAGAGCTGTAAAGTCAGCCTGTGACAGTCTGAGAGTCCTGCACCTTCTGCAGAAGGAGACAGTTCCTCATCCAAACATTAAAGCAGGTTGGACCACACCGTGAGCTTATAAAGCTGCTGGAGCCTCCCTGAGTCGGCGCAGTTGGTGGAAGATTACATCATGCACAGGCAGGCTTGGGAATGTTCCTGACCATTCCTTGGGAAGCAGTGACTCATGTTCTAGCCAAGGGCATGAGTCAGGCTGGTCAGCTCAGCCTAAAGGAAGAGGGCAGTGCCCTGGAGTGCTTCTAAATGTCTAGTGCTTGAAAAATCAGCTTTTCATGTTGGCTTCTGCAGAAGAACTTTTTGGAGGCTGGTAATCTCAAATGGGTTCAAACTGGGAATTTACTCTTTCCCAGTCTGATAAGGAACTGGCTTTACACATTTCCAGAGTGCAGTGAATCAGAGACGAGTTCTGTGCACAAGAACCTGGCCCAGGTTCCCTTCTGTTTTACATTTTGACTTCAGTTTTCCGTAGAGATGTTAAGAAAACAGTTCTCTATATTTGGAATGCTAATGGCAGTCAAGTTATGTCAAAAGAGGGATCTATTATTAAATTGACAGAGTGTCAGTGGTAGAAATCAGCTGCATCTTGTTCTGCATGTCATTAGCTGGAAAAATCACATGCAAATTTTCAACATTGATCAAAATTTCATTTCTCACTGATTTTTGCTGTGTTAGACCTAGGACAGAATAAGAAATTTTTCTTGGGTGTATTTTAGTACACAAGAGGAATTGCAGTGCTCAGAGCCAGTTTTTACCTCATGATAGTTTATGCATTCGTTTCTGCCTTAGAA
Source organism: Pithys albifrons albifrons (assembly GCF_047495875.1). Classification (NCBI taxonomy): domain Eukaryota; kingdom Metazoa; phylum Chordata; class Aves; order Passeriformes; family Thamnophilidae; genus Pithys; species Pithys albifrons. Next base: position 4,660,321 of record NC_092473.1, read on the forward strand.
ACGATGTTTACCTAAGTTAGTACGACCTGGGCGAGGTCTTTTTACATTTAAAAGAGATTTCCCACATATCCCTTTTTGATTGTCATCCCCTTCAGTGTGCTTGTCCAAACCCTGCCCACATGGTGCTATGCAGATGAGGCACTCCCACATGGGGAATGTTCTGCACAGAAGCCACGGAACGCCCAAGCAGCCCCTTTTTGCCTTTTAAGCAACAGAGTCCCAAAAAAATGTTCTAAAGAAAGTACAATTCTGCCCACCAGCTGAGGATAATGTATGGGTTCCTTTAAAACATGTTGTTATATAAGCTGAGAGGAAAAAATGAAGCAAAAATGGCAAACTTTTGCTGCAGCTTTAGAAAGTTGCCAGCTGCTTGAGATGGCAGAATAAACTGGTTTAATTCACTTAAGCACTGATTATATTTAAGTTAATAAACTGACACAGATTTAGCTGACAAACCTCTACATCCTCGACTGAAAAAACTGCAATGCTAAGACCAGGGTAAGATTCATTTACTCTTAATACTTTTCCAAAGCATCAACTGTCATTACATTGTTGATGATGCTGCTTTCACAGTAGTAATAAAACTGGTGTGTTGATTGTCGTTTAATTTGCAGTTTAATAGAGCTTTCATTTGCTTTGGCAGATTAGGAAAGGGAGCTCAGCTATGTTGGCCAGTCCCAGAGACGACGTGTGCTGCTCTCTCACACCTTCCCTGCTCCCTACACTGCAAATCCTTTTGCTTCCTCCTGATAAAAACTATTGCCAGTTGCTCCCCTAAACTCTATGAGCAAAATCTAATATTGTAGCTCAAATATTTTAAAAACCTTCCTTGTTCCATTGCAATATAAACTGCAGCAGACATATTAGAAGCTGGATGATTTTACTTCTGTGTTTTGTTCTTCTTATATTCTGTTCTTATTAGTCAAAATTAATTAAAAATGACAGAGTTTGCTGTTTGATTCTTCATAGTTCATTGCCTGGTTTCCATATGTTGAAATAAGTAACTATTTAAAGCCATCTGTTTCCCTTTGAAATAAAAGTAATGGCATTTTCATTAGTGTATAGCATTTAATGGATACTTTAAAAAATATAGGCTAAATTTAAGTTGAATTTTTTGGACATTATTCAAATAACAATGTGTGGTGCATTTAAAAAACTATGGTTTTTTTTTAATGATAATATTTGAGGTGTCATTTGCACTGGGAAATGACCTAACTGAGACATTAAAAATAAGTGTGATGCACAAAACTGGAGAAGAAAACATCTCCCTAATGCTGGGTAGGATGTAAGCAGTGCATAGGCCTTATAACATATTTATTTCAAAAAGAATTTTATATTTCTGTATTAACAGAGCTAAAAATTAGGAAAACATTTACTTTATCCCTTGAATCAGAAGTTTGGTCTCCTGCTCGCTTTTGTACATGATAATGCAGTTTCTCTGCTAAGTTTTCATGTTACTGATATTCTCAGCTTGTTCCTGGGAAAGCCATAAAATCCTGAGTCAGGTCACTTGGCAGTCAAGTGGAAGAGAAAACTGCTTTTCCGCTATATTGTATTGCTTTAAATTGCAAATGCCTTTGTGTTTGCTTCAGGTTTTTGTTTCATTTTGTTTTGGTTTTAATCCTGCTGTTGCACTCTCTGTGTTAGAATCTAAGATTTATATTTCTTTGACTGTTTAATGTTTCCTTTCATCGCCTTCATAAATAGTAATGACTGGCTTATGTATATCCAGGGAAGTAAGGCAAAAAGCCCTTGAGTGTGCCAAGTCTGAAAAAATTTAAATTAGTGTATCAAATGTTAGAAGAAGAGGAATTAAGGCTCTTATCAGCTAACCATAAGCCAAGAATCTTTTAAATTCTAACAATGGTTTGGTGGATACAGCTAAATCTGGCTTTACTGATGAAAGACAATAGTGGTTCAAAGGAAAAGATTTCACCTTAATGAAAGCTGTTTAATATGGCATTGTAAATCCACACAAAGGCAAATCTTTATTCCGAGGTGCACATCGTTTTTGGTAGGGGAATCCCACACTTTTTAATGAACATGTTTCTCTTTCTCATTTCTAATTAGCTCCAGCTCTTAGATTCCAGGATGCCAGCCTTCAACGCTGAGATTTCTGATGGTAATAAAGCACTCGAGGTGGTATTTAATTAAAGTAGAGTGGTGATAGGCAAGACCTGAGCAGGGCTGAAATGCTAATCCTTTTGCATTGCTCAGTGTCCCCTTGTGATTGTGATGGATGAGTTGATTTCTCTTTACAACTTCATTTGCATCATGTGGTAATACCCACAGGCAGAGGTGCTGTGTATTTCTGGCTGAGAGCTCACCATTAGTACAAGCTAATGCACTAAATGGGCTAGAGGTAGGGTGAGGAGCTCTCTTAGCTCTTAAGCAACCTATTAAATAACTGGTTTATGGTGGGTGATGTGACTCCCCATGTAAATGCTAGTGCTTATAATATCTTTATCTACTTTAGCCTCAAAAATATGTATTTCACCACCCACTGTTCTTTCCCTCTTTTATTTATCTCAGATGTTGTTATGAAATGATCATGTCAGGTAGTGGCTGCTCTGAGGAATGGCTGCAGAGCTTTCTCTGATTCACAGAGGTGAAATAAATTGATCAGATCTTTCTTGAAAAAAAATAGACTTCTTATTATCCTTATTACCAGAATTCCTTCTTAGTCCAGCTTGAAACTTCTGTAAATCCAGAGCTGCTTTTTGTTTGCAGCAAGAGGTTTGTAGTGGGACTATCCAGGGCTTTGTGCTGTCAGCCTTGCCCACAAAGACAGTCATCAACACTGTGCCCCTCTAAACTGTGTTCCTGTGAGCACTTCTGAGGTGCTCACATCTGAACAGATCCCCATGACATGCATTGTATAACCATGTTCAACAGTGAATTTCTCCTGGATTGGTTTATTTGCCCTGGCAGAAGAGGAAGCCAAGAGTGTCCTGTGCTGTATAAATAGAACAGCAGCCATTTAATTGACAGAAATTATTTTCTCCCTTTACTGGGTACTTGTTAAATCTCTTCTAAGCTATTTGGCCCAGTTTGTGGCCCTCCAATAAAAAAAGAAGGTTCAGCACAGAGCCCCTAAGATGTGCTGGAGCATGTGCCATGTGGTAAGAGGATGAAGGAACTTGTTTAGCCTGGAGAAGAGAAGGTTCCAGTATGTCCTAATAACTGCCTTTGGATGCCTGCAAGGAGTTTATCAAGAAAAAGGAGCTCATCACAGACATGTGTGGTGGGAGGATAAGAGGCAACACACATTGCACATCAGAACAACTACATGTGAAGAAAAGATTTCCCTGTGAGGGTAGTTTAGCATTGGAACAGGTTGTGTGGAGAGTTTGCAGTCTTTGTCCTTAGTGGTTTTAAAAGAATGGGTGGCTGCAGCTCTGAGCCCTTGGGTCTGATCACATAACCCACCCAGCCTGAAGCAGGAGATCATAGCACAGAGGGGGGTTGAACACCCTCAACTTCCACAGCCAGATACCTTTTGATTTTTCACAGCTGATGCATATTCTCTAAAAAACAATTTAGAACTAATAATTCTTAACCTTTAAATTAAATAATCCAGTGTAACACAGATAAACAAATCTCTAAAATGCTGTCTTTAATCTCTGAGCTGTCCTACCTCTTGCCTTCCTGTCACTTCAGGAATAGGTTTGGTCTAGTTGCCATTTTGTATCTATCATTTCTCTCCTTTCTCTTTAGTGAATGGAATTTTTTGTCAGCCTTTTTGGTTTTAGATCAAAGTATTATTGAACCTAAACAGAAGAGAAGAAATACTTTAAATCTCTATAAAGTAACAGCCTTATGTGTGCACTTGTATAACCTAAAGGATAACCATCCCTTCTTTTGAGATTTTAGACAGATTTTTATTTTCCAGTCACTGCTAATCTCTCAGGTCAAGTATTTATTCCTTTGCAGACTGTCTTCTCATATGAATGAATGTGTGTTTTTAAGCTAACCAAGGGTATTTGGTTTTCTGAGTCCACAAGATCAGACTTTTTCAAATCTGGTTGTCCAGGCTGATGTTTGAAAATAAATTGTCAAAATGAATTATTCATGCAAAACCTTGGTGTTGTGTTTGAATGCAAAAGTCTGGATTCTACTGAACTTCTCATCCTGGTGAGTTGCTGTTCAGGGGAAAAGACTTCCTTGCTGGAACCCAAGCTCTGCTTTATCAGCTTAGTTTCTTGATAATATGTAGAGTTCCTCTTTGCTCTCATGGTCGCTGAGAAAACGTTGCTGTTTCTGCAGAGAGGCTGTTTGGTTCACAGAGATGAGCCTGCACAGTAAGAGTTCTTGGCAAGTTGAAGTTTCATACATGACTAGATTAGTTCAAGGTAATTATTTATCAGTATTGGTATCTCTTCTGCTGGTTGTCAGAGATCTCTTTCCAGTCTAGTTAACCATCTTCCCTGGATTGAGTAACTGGAAGTACAGAATACTCGAATATACATTTCTGAATATCTTTACTCACTCCAATATTTTTTATATTTATGGCAGATTTTTTTTTTATATTTTTCCTCCTGAAAGCAAATGTAAAAGCTGGTTTTCATCTGAATTCCATGGGGTTTGTTTCTAGATTGCAGATAACATACAGCTGACTAATGGCAAATTACCTGGCAAATACACTTGTGTAGGGGTTTGTTAGGGCTGCATTAATCATTCTTTTCTAATTCTGAAGTAATTTGTATTCCAAAACTGTGGTATTTGTAGATGAGCTGCAGGTGATTTTTAAATAAAACTTCTCTGAAATTATTCTTAAAAAAAAAAAGAAAGAAAAAAAGACATTATTTTAAAAACTTGCACACAAATAAGAGAATTTGAGGACCTGCAATTTACAGTGTTGGTGTGGAGTTTTTTCATCAGAAAGTTGCATTGCTTAGGGACAGCTTATTTCCTCTGAGCTTCTGCACAGACAGTTAGGTGCTTTCCTTTTAGTTTTAAAATATTTTCCTTTTTTCTATAAAAGTTCTATAAAAAAACCCATTTTTCAACTGAGGCAATGGGAACCCCCATTGAACTGGGCTATGTGGGTCGGTGCAGGGCATGCAGTACCTTGCTAATTTATTTACTTTTAACTATTATTTGTCTGAAAAGGTTCAGTGATGTTTATTGCTCTTTCAGATTTACACAATGTTAGGTGTTAGCTAACAAATTCTGGCAGCAAACTGTGCTTTGAATGTCTGATTGCTGTATGTAAGAAATGGAAGCAAAACGTATTCAATTGTTAAAGCCCAAGGAAGAAAGAAAGCAGGAACTGAGTTCAGGGTACCCTCACTCTCTGTATAGAGCACTGGAGCCTTTGGTCATGTGCACTGCTTCTGTTGTTTGAAGGAATGGCATCTTCTCTGTTTAATTAGTAATAATTTATGTCATAATTTGTTTGCTTCTGAAGTGTGTGAGAGGTCTTGAGTTCGGGTTATTTGACCAGTGTTCAAAGTATGTTTCTGAAATTAAGTTACAATAATAATTTGATTTTTTTCCATAACCTTTATTGGCAAACAACATTTTCAAATCAATTTACTGGGATTCACAACTCTCCATTGAATTTGGTTCTTAGTTTGATACCATGAACACACAGATGTGTGTGTGACACTAACACTGAGGTTTCTGTGCATTGTCTTTCTCAATTGCAGCACTCTCTGCAGACTTTTATGGGAGGATTTGAATCTACTTTTTCACCTTTTTTAACTGAAATTTGCTAATTTGTTGTGTTTTTTTTCTCCCCCCTCCCTACTATTCTTTAGAACTGTCAGCAGTGGAAATATTAGTTTTGGAAATAGTTGCAGAATTTAGATATCCAAATGCTACACATTTTGTTACTACATGAAATCAGCTGAGAAGCAATGAAGCCTATGTGGTTATTTCCACAAGGCAATTAATATACTTACCCCTGTAAGACCCACAAATGGGAAATTCCATAGTTTTGTCCATTTTCAAAATATCAATTCACCTTTCAGATCCTGGATTAATTGGCTGTAATGGTACCTGGAATAAATGGGAGCCGATGAAAAACAATCTCTACAGTCCTGTAGCCTGAATTCTTCTCATGATAATTCACAATTATATAAGTTATTTTGCATGAAATTTAATATATATATATGTATATATGAAGGTCATTGGTTGCTTTTCATATGGTAACTTAGGCAGAGTTACTGTGTTACCATGTCAGTCATAACATTTTGCATTTACATGCTCTCAATTGTTGCAAAAAATGTCAAAGAGGAGAGTCAGATTTTTGTGGGTAGGTGTAGAAGGAGAATGCAGAGGAAGCAATAAGGAAAGAGGAATATGAAGAAGACAGAGTTGGGCAAAGATTTCAATGATAGTGAAAAGTAAATCAGGATCTGAATGAGAAGAGAGGGGAATTCACTAAAAGACTTGGCAAAATAGAGCCAGGTATAGACATGTGCCTTTTAGGTGCCTCTTTTGGATCCTGATTTCTGTGCAGTCTTCATGTCTTCTGAGATGGGTTGGGTCTGCCTAAGTGCATGCTTGGCATATGCATCACTCAACAGTTTTGGTTACTTTTCCAGAATGAAACTCAGGTTTAGAGTTTTCATTGTATGCAGTCTCTGGCAGCTGAAAGGTAGTTTATTTCTGCTGGATTGTACAGTGAGCATTTTTCTTGGTGGTTCAGATGAGTGTAGTGACATGTATATATATATATATATATATATATATATATATATAAAAGAACCTGAGTAATTGACAGGACATGATATTGTAACTGCGAGTTCAGGCTGTGCATTAAAATGACAATGGAATAGATTAGTCTGAGGGTTTAATACATATCAGAATTGTTCTATATAGATATCAGAATATTAAATAAAAGGAAAAGGCTTCATAAACTCTCATATAATCCCTCTTGGCACGGGTATATGAGTAGGTATTCAGTTTTTTTCCTTTAAGCATGGTGATATGATTAAATTTAACTTGACACGAGTGATGTACTATACCATGTGTTGTAATATTTAAAAGAAAACCACTTTTCTGATTGAATACCTACTAGCTATCAATTTCAGTGCAGCAATATCTAATCTGAATTTTTTCTGCAGCTCAAATGCAAAGGCATTTGCTGTGTTCTCCGTCTCACTGGGTGCACACTCAGCAAATACAGAACTGTTTCAATATTTTTGGGGGTTTTTTTATTTAATCTGATGTTCTACTATAAAAGACAGCCAGTTCCCATGGATTATAAACAGTTTTCAAGCTATAACTTTTCTCTTCCCAACTAGTCTAATTCCAGAGCTTGGATGCTGTGGCTGTTATCCATGGTTCTGCTCTGTATAAACACAAATGCTGTTGGATGTGGTTGCTGTAAATTAGCCATATGCTTCTGGTCAATATGCCAAGGTTTTTCTCTGTGCTGTTGCAGCTTTCCTTTCCTTCCACCACCTCTCTCTTCCATAAAAGCAGAGGCACAAAATAAAACTGTAAGCTCAGAAAGATCATTTTCATCCAGTCCTATAATCTGTATTATTTTAAAATAATGTCTTGTTCAAAGTAATGGGTTTTGAGCCTACCAGAGTTAAGCACCTACGGCGTAGGCAGAGGGCAGCTTTGCAGCAAGATTTACAGCCATATGAATATGTTCAGTCTTGTGAAGAAGGGCCAGTAAAAAAAAGAAATGTCCAAAGATGATGTGCAGGGAGAGGCAATGTAGTTTTGCAGATTCCGTCTATAACAGCAGAAGATTTTTAGACCTGACAAAGTAGATCTTACAAGTCAGTTTAGTCAATGGAAGTCTTTGCTGCTGGAGATTCATTGTAGCACTCTATTAATAGATTCTTGGTTGTTTTCAGACAGTTGTGACATTAGGAGTGTTTAGGCATGTATTTTGCTTTGCATGGGCACACCTTATCACCTTTTTTTGTCTCCTTGTTGAGAAGATCTTTACTTTTCTTCAGAACCGGGGCTTAGGTTGCTAATGGCAAACATTGTTGGATAAACAGTTACTTGTTAATGCTCTAACAGCATCTTAACATAAACATCCACTGAAGTATGCAAATGATCTCGGTGATAAACAGGCATAGCAAAGTGTAGCGGAGGCAGAGAGCCAATCTGTCTGTTCCTTGTGCCCAATGGTGTTTTGATTGTCATTTTAATCTCAGAAGTAAATAACATCAGCGGTCATGTTCCATCATTTAATCTCCGTGCCAAAAAATGAATGCTGCTTTAACTGGCATTAAACAAGATGGCATTGCTGTGTTAGCTGGTCATTGCAGCTCAGGTCATCTGTGTTCCATCCTAAATAACAGAGTGATGGAAATCTGAAAATGAGACAGAGACTGGAAATAGGCATTCTCTGAAAGCAACTCTAATATTTAGATTCTTTACCTTTTTTTTAGCTGGAAAAATCCTTTCCTGCACCCTTGATGTCCTCACTAGTCTTTTTCTAGCTAGACTGGACAAGAAAAAAAACCCTCCAGTTTTTCCCTCAAGTACCTGAGCAGTATTTCTGTGCTCATCTTGTGTTGCCAAGCCTTGACTCCATCACTTGTATGCTCCCATTTTGTGTCTGTCTTCATTGGGAGTCTTTCTGCATAGCCCTGTAGGCCTGCTGAGTGTCTGCTTTCATTTGTTCCTGCATGCTGAATTTCTCCTTGATCAACATCTCCATCCAGCAGTTTCCTCTCCAGGATGGACCTCAGGGATTCATAACATTTCTCTGGATATTTTCCTGAAGCCCAGCTTTGTAACTCTGCTGCTTGTTTTCCTGGTCTTCCTTCAAATTCCCAAACTCAATCATGTCATTGTCTTTATGAGAGTTTACCAATAAATCAGACTTTTACATTTACCTGGTAGAGCAAAGTAAACCAAAGCAAACCAGCTGCCATTAGTTCAGCTGGGACAGTTTTGCAGCAGTTGTTGCTTAACCCAGTTGGTTCCAGTGAAGTGGCTTCCACAGCAGCCCTGTGTCCAAATAGCTAAGCAGGTGTGATCTCCAGTCAGCCTTGCTGTTTAAGGCAGCTTATGGCATTGCTTTCTTGTTTCCCTCTCTAGCTGGATGTGTTCCTTGTTTTATTTCAGGTGAGTCAAGTACTGATCCTCCCGTTTGTGATATGGAACTTGGCCCTGTTTCACAACGGACAGATGCACCGTGGTTATTGTGGTTGGTGCTGCCTCAGAGAATGATTCAGCGTGAGGGATTGTGAAGAGAAATGTCCCCTTTGTTTTCTGAGGCTCAGTCAGAGCTCGTCAGTGAAAGACTAAACCAGTGTCCTGGTTACAAGAGGTCACTTGAAGTGTTGAGTTAAAGAGATCGCAGTTCAAACTTAAAAACCTGCTGCTGCCCTTCAGTCGTGGGGGTAGCACTGCCCACACTGTCCCTGCAGCCTTGTTTTACTCCAAATCTGGGTACCCAGCACACGTTGTGACAGCCACTTCACTGGTGCCTTTGTGAAGCACCCAAAGGTCTTTAGGCTGAACAGCCCAAACAGTGCCTGTGTTCTTGGTTCTCTGTGTGAAATGCTTGTGACACTCTTCACTCCTTCTGCCTGCTGTTTGTTTTATATCCTTGTTGGTTGCTACACAGAAGTCACTACTTAGGCACACATGAAACTGTGATCTGCTTTCTCCAGAAGAAATGGCCTTCAAGGGTGTTTCATCAGCACACAGCTGTAGGTTCTCAGCACTTCCTATGGCTGACAAATGCAGTAAATGCATTTCTATATTTTATGCATGAAAAGGCAGTTCATTTAATGGACTCTGTGAGGCAGCATCTCCAGGTTGGGGATAACTTGGTGTAACAATCTCAACTAGAAGAAATTTCCCCATTTAGACACTTTTGAAAAACAGAGCTGTACCCAGTCCTGATGTCCTGAGAAATTGTCAGAGGGGTTTTTGTAGTAAATTTCAATTGAGATGTTGAACTCTACTTTTAACAATTTTTAAATGAGTTATTTTTAGCTCCATTAAAAGAATTTATCAGATTTCTAGAAGTGATCTGTCAAAAATCGTACCTCTGCAGCTGGGTTTGATTGCTGTTGAGTTCTAATTCTTTGCAGAGCTCAATCCTTTATCAGTAAGGTGGCTTTTAGAGGAGTTTTTTGACTCAAATTATGGAAATATTTTTGCTTGTGCATAGGTTGCAAGATAGGAGCTGTCACAGTGGAATCCCAAAGAAAGGCTTACAAAGCACAATACAGGGTTATATTTAGACCACACAAAGTCTTGCTGCACAAGCATGGATTGTCATCTGGTTGGTATATCCCATATCTTCAATTAGTATTGCAGAGAAAAAAACACAAATAAAAAAAACCACACAAATAAAAAAAAACACACAAAAAACCCAAAACAAAACACAACAAAAAAAACCAACACAAAAAGCCACCTGGCTTTTTCAACCACTTTACTAGAAAAATAGGAAAATGGTTATAATAACTTTGCTGCAATTCAGCTTTAGGAGGTGACAGTGACTTTCAATAAATTAATACTTGAAGTAAATTTTATTTCACTAGAAAAATTAGAGGTCAAATTAGAAAACTTACCTGCCTGTGGTTATTGTTTTAGAGGTCATTCAGAAGGTAGAGAAAAACAGTCCTTTCTATGGAGAGACAAGGCGATGCACCTCTCCATATGATGAGAATGGTGATATTTGGCAGAAAATTAAGACATGCCATAGTTCACAACCTTAAATTACTTTGGGAAAAAAAAAACAAAACAATTGCATTTTCTTGTCTTGCTTGCACTGTAGCAATTGTCACTTCCACACTGCTCTTGCTATGGATTAAATGAATGTAAATGTATCTTTCTAAGAAAACATTGCAAATGTATCTCAAAAAAAGTGAGACATTGTTTCTTGAGGACAGAAAGCAGACTAAAAGTTATGCTTAGTCTCTTGCTTGTCAGTAAATCCTGTGTGAGGAAAGTCATCAAATAGGATCAAAGTATAAAATCCATTTTGAGGCTGTTCTGTTACTGTTGATACCACACGGAATCATAGCATAATTTAGGCTGAAAGGGAACTTCAGAACCCCTCTAATCCCAACATCCCTTTTAAATCAGGGTAACTATACAGATTAGGTTGCTAAGGGGCTTTTTAAATTCTGGTTTAACAGCCTCCAAGACGCCATAACCTCTCTGAGCAGCGTGTTCCTGTGCTTAAACTTCACTCATATTCAATATTCTTTAGACCCAACCAAAATTCAGCTTTGGGCAGCTTTGGACTGTTTCTCCTTGTTCTTTCCCCCTGTCCCTCCGGGTTCTGTCTCCGTGACCATCGGTTAAGTGAAGAAGATGCAATTAAGTTGTCTGTGAGCCCTCTTTCTGCAGGCAGTGCTAGAGCAGCTCCCTCTGCCTCTTCTCCTGTCATGTGCTCCAGCCCTCCAGCTGTCCTGGCAACCCACCACTGAACTCTGAAACACATCTCCTGCCCTGGGGGACTCCAGGCTGGACGTGGTGTTCCAGATGCTGTCTCACAAGTGCTGTGCAGGGAGGGGTGATCTGTCTGCTCACCTCACTGCCTCTCCTTTTGAGCAGTTCTCCTGTGCTGCCTCAAAGGCAGACTGCTGCTTTGTACACTGTTCACCAGGACTCACAGCTCCTTTTCTGCAGAACTGCTCTCTGTCCAGGCAGGCCACAGCCTTTCCCAGTGCAAGCGCTTGTTCTGTCCCAGGAGCAGGACTTGGTTCTTGTCAGCCCATTCCTCTGGCTTCTCCAAAGCCCTGTAACTGTTCCTCCTGTATGCTGGCCTGTGTGAATTTGCATTCTGACACCTCCTACATGTCTTCTATGAAGATGTTCGACAGTTTTGGACCTGGTCTTGGTGCCCAAGGGCTTGCACTTATAGCTGACTGACAGACTTCTAAATGTTAAATACTACCCTCTTTAAAGGCCAACACTCCAGACAGCTTTTTATGCATCTTTTATGTTGACAATCCAATCCTTTTCTTTCCCTCTCTCCTCCCTGCTATTTGGGTACAAAGATGTTGCATCATTCTCTTCAATATGCTGCACTAAAGGTGTAAAAGAAATTAGATGCTCTTTCCTATATGGAACTGTGGGAAATTAGAAGCTCTTTTTTTTTTTTGCTTTTCTTTTGAAATGTTGTAAGAATCGGTTGTCATTGTGAAAATGGATTGTAGATGCACCTGCTGAGTGCTTCAGAGTCTTTTGTTATGTGAGTCTTAAGGCAATTTTGGAGAGTCATGTTTTCAAAATGTGACCCAAAATTTTTTCCATGTATTTTCAAAAAGGGAAATATTGGTTGATGTAATACCAGGCTGAGCTGCAGTTGAAAAGACCTGTACAAAATACTTGAGAGTCAGGGTTGGAGAAAGTGAGGGACAGGCAGAAAACTTACATAAAAAAGAAAAAAATTAGGTGTTAATGTGCAAGTAAAGCAAATCAGTGTGACAGTCATGTCCATTTCATAGAATCGATTGGGTTGGAAAAGACCTCCAAGATCATCGAGTCCAACCCTTGGTCCAACTCCAGTCCCTTTACTAGATCATGGCACCCAGCGCCACGTCCAATCTGTGTTGGGTCATTGAAGTAGCAGGAGGAAGAATTGCCGTGTGTGACAAGGAAATCTATGGTAATAAGGAATCACAGCATCATAAAAGGAGCAGAAAGTTTCAGCAGTGACAGTTGGAAAGAATGAAAGTGTTGGAGGGAATGCTTTCTCTGTATCAGTATGTCCATACTACTGTGTGGGCTTGAATTCAGGCAGGATTTCAGAGTACGTCTTAGTTTTTAGCAAGTTGTTTGCTGTCTTCTCTTAAGTTAAGTAACTGTTCTTTGCAGGCTGTTGTGAAGTTTCAGTTCTTAGTCTGTTCCATTCTTCAGGCACTGACACAAAGTGAACGTTTCATTACCACACATAGGTAGCAGTAGCACAGACTTTTACTGGAATAAAGTGTGTTCTATGTGAAAAAGACCAAAAGTAAATGTTGCTCTGAAATGGAAGTAGAGATGGTACTTTCTTGCTTAGATAGTGAAGAAATTTTCTTTTGCTTACTTGCTGTTACCCCCCCATGCTCTCTGGAAGAACTTGTTCTGCATTATCTTTCCTCCTTCTGAGGACACCCGTCTTTTGGAACGAATGAAAACTGAATTTGGCTTTGTACTGAACCTTCCAAAAAAGAGAGGAGGCTGGAGAATTCATTTGGTGTGATTGCAGAAGCAAATGATGTGAGTCAAGTGGCCTGGTCAGATAATTAAGCTACAACAGAGAAAGCTCACAGAGTCAGTCAGTTGTGATTATCAGTCCAGTGTGGTTGAATGTCTGATTCCTTCTGAAAAATCTGAAGTGGCTGCTTTTATTATCATTAATTGGAGAGTGCCAGCAACAAATCTGAAAGAATTACGCTGCCACTTTAAAGAATTCCAATGTATTTCACTTGGAATATAAGTTTAATGATGAATTGATGACTGTTCCTTGCTCTGCCCACCCCTTTGAATTAGAAGGTTTCTTAGAATAATTCCTGTGTTATGTGTCTGCCCTGTTTCCAAATCCTGATGTCTGTAGCCAGAGTGGCAAAAAGTATATATTTTTTAGGGTTGTCTGTATCTTTTTAGTTGTTGGTTGTTCTTTTTTTTCCTTTCTTTTTTTAATGTATGTGATTTGCTTAAAAATTTAATAATTTTAAAACTATCTCCAGAGCATCTAGGAAAGTTCCTATAACAGTGAAGCATTAAGTTGCTTAAAGTGTCTCACAGAAGTAAACCTTGGAAGCATTTCTGAAATATTTCCCCTGCTAAGCAAGAGGGATGTCATGAAATGAAACAAAAAAGGAAACTATTTTTTATTTGAATGGAAGGATAAAGTACATTTAATCTAAACCAGGCTAGTTCAATATCGACAGTTTACTTGCAGCAATTCCAAAATAGAAATCTTACCGATATTAACTCTGCCATATGGAAGAAGAATTAATCCCATGGAAATGCACACGTGTTATTGTACGTTGTAGGTATCCCAAAGCCCTGGAACCATAGGGAGTTTTGGAACTTTCAATACATCCCTCTAAATTTTGAACCAAAAATGTTCAGCTTCCAGCAACTTACATAGTAGCATTCCCAGTGTTTTTAGAGCAGCTATTAATGTAGTCAGACTGTGTTTTTCCTTTTCCTGTGTGTAATCATCTGCTCAGTGGTGCACTCCATGAGCAGTGGCAGGAGACAGAGGAGTGGCCTGCTGTGATTGATGGGGCGAGGCCCTGCACACTGAAGGAGCCCCATCTGGCTCAGGTTTTGGGAGCAGGCAGATGTTGGGAGGGAGGTCAGCAAGCCCTGCATGGGCTGCCCCTGCTGCAGGACCCCTGTGCTCCCCACTGGGGCACACCCCACACCGCCCCCACGCCCTCGCCCGTAAGTGATGCTCGCCTTGGGCAGATGCTGCATGGCCTGGGACTAGAGCAGCTGCCAAGTGTATGGAGAATAAAGGCAGCAGGATGGTACAGCAGGTATTTGCACTTTTATTTTCGCTCGAAACTCTTGATTTCAGGCAAGCCAGGGCAGTTATAACCAGCTGCAGCACTGCATGCAAGACTTCTCATACATGTTTTGTTGCTTAAGCCTGAAGGAGGGCAGGCTCCAGTGGGGATCGTGTCTCTGCTGTGCTTGATGTATGTAACTGAGCTGCTCTTAGAAGCAGCAGGTTTGCAGAGTGATGTTGCATTTTCTTTGTCTCTGTGCCCTAAGGATGTGATGCAGTTTGGCTCATTTAACTACAGCACAGGAGGCTTTCTCTAAAGGCAAAATACCTCTTGCCAAAGAAACAAAATGCACCAAACGGAGACCAGAGTAAAACAAACAATAAACTGTTAGCTCGACTTTAAAATACAGGCAGGCAGAAAGGTTTTCATTGAATCCATTTGTGTGCTGCAAATGTGGGTTTAAAAAGGGACGCTGCATAAGTAATGTTTTCTGTGTTCTCTCTTTTGTGTACAAACAGAACAAGCTGCTTTATTATGTTTTGACACTTCTCGTGCATTTCTTAATTATGAAATCCTGTCAGAGCAGAAGATGCTGGAAAGGCACGTGGAGATCTGAGATACTGGGAGCCGTTTAAATTCTAAGCTTTTCCTCAAATAGGGTAATATAGATGGAATAGGAGAGCCTTCACTTACCTACATCGTTGGAATCCTTTTTTGTTTTGGTTCTTTAGAGTTCAACATTTAAGCAGAAAGCAATAAATTTGATTTTATACACTGCCACGTAAAGCATATTTTTCAGTTGAAATGTGGTTTTCATTAAGACTCGGGCCAGAACATTTAGCAGAGCCTGACTGTCTGCCATCCTTTGTTCTTCTTGCCCTTGCCAACAACCACTATTTTTAAAAAACCAGGCACAAAGTGAGCATTAAGAGGTCATTTAATCTTAAAGGTATTTGGAACTGAGTCTGAAGGGACAACTTCTTTTAGCCTCTCATGCCTAGGTGGTATCGAGCAGTGTCTGTGTACTGTCACACACAGCTTTGGAATTACTCTAATACTGGAGTTCTTGAGCTAATTAGGATCAATATTTCCTGTTGCTTTTAGGGTCAGTTCATATTTTCAACTTAATGCATTAGAACTATTATTTCTCTTATTCATTTTAGTTCACTGTATTTCAAAGAGAGCAATAAAGGGAGATTTTAGGTGATTCTATTTAAAGAATTTTTGATTCTTTATATTCTATTCAAGTGTATCTGACTGTTGTGTAGCCTGGAGTTTCCATCAACCATATGTACATGCAAATGCCTGATAGTTGACTCTGCATTGTTATTGATATAAACTCATATTCTAAGCAATGAGCTTTGGCTATTATTACCCAAGAAAGTACTAAAGAACAGATTTATACAAACATGCTTTTATACTGCATGGTAATACTGTGGCTGTTGAATTAATTGTGAATAATAGACTCACACCCATTTTAAAGGCTAGGAAAGGTTTCAGTACTTACTGGTTTTAGGAGAGGAACATCTAAGGTTTATTGTTGCTATAATTTTAAACTTAGGGCCTACAGTAGCATGCAGAAGTATAATTTCTTTAATGTTCTCTGTCCTCCAAAAAATTTGATGAACATGCAATGGCTGCATTGATGATCTTGTGTGCCAGTTTTCTGCTCTGAGCATACTGGGGTTGTGTTTAATGGTAAGGCTGTAAATGCCTGAGTATGTACAAGTTACTAAAAAAAAAAAAAAGAAAAAAGGCAAACAAATACATCCCTGACCCTTCATTATTTACTTAGTAATGAAGTCTCAGTTATCCATAAATGTGCCACACCTCAGCTGATCAAGTCTAATGAAAGATGTAGAGGAGTCTCAACGCTGTGAAGGTCTGGAATTGCCAGTGCAATTTGCCATTTTATAATAAATCTAAAAAGTTTGGAGTTGCTGGTGAAAACAATATAAAAGTTCAACCCTCTTAATTAAATATTAGCTGTAATTAGCACTAAGTGTGAATGCTTTGAATATTAACTGGGGTCCTCGTGGAACTGCTGTCAAGGTTAATGAAAAACAGTGGGGGTCTTGGCAACATCTGGTTTAGGGCTCCAGGTAGTGCAAAAAGCTTTCGATCAAGTGCACCTGGACATGAGCCCTTGGTGCCTTTGTTGCCATTATTGTTCTCTTGCAGCAGCTGCTGCCTCTGATGTCCTGTTTAGCATCTGACATGAGGGGTAGCTCGTGGAGCAGCAGCCACCAGCACAGGGAAAATGCTTATACAGGCAGAATTCAGACATGCTTTTTGTTCAGCCTCACCACTTGCTGAAGCCCTTCCTGAACCAGCTGATTAAAATCAGGTCGACTGCCACCCCCACAAGTTTTAAAAATACTTCTTTAACATTTAATGAGTGTCTCCGGTGTAATCCAGTCATTGCTGGCTTTTGCTTCATCTGGAGTTTTTTTAACAGTAAAAGTATTAGGTAAAAAAAATAAGAAAGGAACTTTACCGTTTTAATTGAAGAGGGTATAAATATACATTTACAAGAGTTTTTAACCTTCACAGAAATTTAACAAGGCCTGTTTCAGTGCAGCATTAACCTTGGAATGATTGTAGATGTATGGAAATGAAGCAGACTTAACTCTGTGAAGTCTGTAAATGTCACTGTTTTCATTTTAAAGATGTTTGAATGAAGCATATAAACTACTTGCTCAAGGCCTGCCTGAAACAGTAGCAAAGATGGGATTAAAATTAGAGAGTGTTTTACTGCTAATAAGAAGTTTTAATTCTTTTAGAGTTCACTTAATACCTTTTACAGAGGAAAATTTAATTTTCTCTTCCTAAGCCTGATATCTACCAAACTTATTCCTGTGCAAACTTTTAAAAGCTCTTGAATTTAGGACCAGTTCAGGTCAGAGAACTGATGGCTGAATTAGTTGAAATTGGCTGGAAATGTCCTTAAGTACAAAGTGCAAAATATTGTCTTTTATTTATCCTATTCAACCTATTTTAAAATTAGGAAGTCAAGAACTGATGAGTACAAATAAAACAAATCCCTGCAGTAATCTTGTGCAGGTACTTGTACATGCCTTGGTGGGAGAACGTTGGAGTAGTTGAAGAACTAATTAATTTTTTACTTAAGTATGCATTTTTTGCATTACTTGCTATTTAGGGGGATAATTTGATCTTGTAAATTAGCTCTGAGGTTGGGATAGTCCCTGGACTAATGGCCTCTCATGCTGTCTCATGCAGCGTCGTGGTTTGGACATCTTTTATGTGGGGTCTGAAAGATTGTTGTGTACATTTCCTCCCCTAGAATTACTGCTTTTTGGTATGAGCAAAGCATTTAGCCAGAAGTTTTCTGTCACATTAACAGGCTCCGCTTTTTTAATCAGATGGAAAGATGGATTTAACTATAAAGAGATGAGTTTTGTTTTTAATTGTATAGGCTTATTTTGATACGGAAATAAAACACTATTGTCTTCAAATTGAAAAAAATTAAAGTTCTTAAATCTATTTCTTTTGTCAGGCTACAATATGGAGTTTTTGTTTTATGTTAGTTTGATGTTTTGACGTGATGCATTTGTAGATTAAAAATTTGAATATTTTGACTGGGTCTCGTTATTATTTTGGTTTGTGGTGTGCAGTTGCTCTGTACAAAATACCTCAGAGTTTTCTGACTCTTCAAAGCATGAATTGATACAGGTATTTTCAGTGTATGGTTATGTTAACATAACATAACGCAGTTATGTTAACATAACATAACCCAAGTCCTGCCCTGTGTGTAGGTTGCATATATTGTGTTCTGCCTGTGGTAAAATTGACTGGGTCATAACCAGTGAGCTGATCTTAGCAGAGCTCTGTCCTGGCAGTTGTGCTCTGGCTTTGCCTCTGTTCCTTGTCTGAGCCAAAGCCTTAGTTCAGACAGATTTCACTGACCTTTCCTGCTTAAAGAATTGCCTATAATTATCCAGTGAATAGCAGATTTGTTTGTCTAATTATAATATTATTTCATAGGGTTAGCAAAATGCATTTAATTCAGATAAGAAATATTGTCCTTCCTGTGCCCTTTCAGGCCAGAAGTCATAGCAGAGCTGTCATCCCTTTCTGCGTTACATGTGCAGCATCTTCTCTTCTTTAATCTCACACCACATTTCTTCTTCCTTTTTTTCCCTTTGCTTTTTGCAGGGTAATCAGGAAGCTACAGCACCTCCTGACACGATGGCACAGCCTTATGCCTCAGCCCAGTTCGCTCCACCTCAGAACGGTATCCCTGCAGAGTACCCAGCCCCACATCCGCATCCAGCTCCCGACTACACAGGCCAAACCACTGTTCCAGAGCACACGTTAAACATGTACCCTCCTGCCCAGACACACTCTGAACAGAGTGCAGCTGACACAAATGCACAAACTGTCTCTGGCACAGCCACAGTAAGTCAAGGTTACAGCTCTTTTCAAGCGCTCTGTTTCCAGTTCTGTTTGTGTTTATCGATGGTGTTTACGGTTCTGTTACCACACTTCATTTGTGTTGGGCTTAGTCACCGTGGGAAGGCTGAAAGTCTGTCAAAGTTTATAATTGAACTTACAGGATATATTTTCACTGGGTTTGGAGCCTCTTAGTAAGTGTCAGAGCTTTGTAGAATCTGTAGTTTCCTTTGCAACAGTATTAGACAAAATGATTAATAGCCAGCCCATGAATCATATCATAAAGTTTAATTAAGTCCAATATGGAAAAATGCAAATGAGTGTTTGTAGGCATTCATTTGCAGGGAAAAGAAAACAACCAAAAAATGCAAACCAGACTCATTTGGTTATTTTTAATGACCTCTGTGCTTTTGACACTTACAAGTAGTTTTTAATAAAAGTGTTCATTGAAAGATACTGTACTAAAATTACTGTGTGAATGAGTATTGAGAAGAACGTGTCTGTAATACTGTATTTTCTAGGGAGCTTGTTTGTGCAGCCATTACCCAAGCTGTGTGTGGATCCGTGCTCAACAGAGCAGAAATGATAGACTTGCCTTTTATTTGATTTATATATAAAGTTCTGAAGTGTCATGAATTATGCAAGAGACTCCTTGGATGGCTCTACCTTGTAATTTAAGTCACAAATTTCACACATTGATAGTTTAGTGCTTCTGTCTTAATTCCAGAGTGGGACACAATATATCCAGTACCAACAGCTGGCAGATTTCTGAGCCATCAACTGACTGTGTTACACGTGTAGGATTGAGCACAGAACAGGCAGTTGGAGCATGTGCTGGGAACATCTGCCCTGGCTGTGCTCATCCTTGCCCCAGCCATGCTCCATGCCCCTTCCTGCCCTGGCACAGAGCCAGCCTGAAAGGCAAGAGGGCACGAGGAAAGGGAAACCATATGCACTTAAAGGAGTTGTTCTGTAAATTTATGTTTGTTGCCGTGCCACTAAATATGGGTATGAACAACTGAAAAAAACTATAGCAAAAGCATAGAAGAATATTCCTTGCTATTATCATGGATAGATCCTTGTGTAGTAATTACACATTTTTGTGGTTTATGCAGTAAATTGTTTCGGTCCTTTTGGTTTTGACGTGGTAACTTTTTATTGCCCTGAGTAGCCCTTTGCTCTAGCAGCATGAGAAAGCTGAAATTCGAGAGCACCCTATTTATTTATTATTTTAGTATTCTTTACAGCTCAACATTGTCCCCTTCTATCCATCTCTTTCCTAACTTAAATTCTTGGTTCTTTCCAGCTTGAAAAATTTGCCTCCATAATCATTTTTAATTGGTGTCAAACTCAAATGCCACCATCATTGGTTTAGAGCAGGAATTCTAAGCTGAATGGTACTCCAGATGAAATTGGATATTGGCTAAAAATATGGGGTTTCCTACCATCCCTATCTCATTCTTTCTTTATTCTGTGATTGTGCTGGGGTTTTTGACCACAGCTGCACCTTGAACAGTCCACTCTGATGCCCAGCTCAGCCTTTCCACATTTTGAAACTGTTGCTGTTCATGTCTGAAGGAAAATACTGACAGTGCTAAAGTCAATGGCAAAGCCCTGTCGATGGCAGCGGGACAGGAGCTCATCCCTCATCATTTATTGCTTTCAATTGATTGGGTTTCCTCTCCCCGTTTTGATTTTTCAGTTTGAAGAAGTGTCAGTCACTTTATCAGGGAAGTCAGGGATGTGTTTTCTCAGCATTTTCCATAGCAAAGGCTGGTGAAAAGACATAGTTTGGGTTGTCTGCAATGCCCTTATCTTCTTCAAGTGCTCTATTCAATCCCAGCTCTAGCAAATCCAATGATTCCCTGCAAAGTTTCCTGCTTCTGATATGCTAATAGCTTTATTGTTATTTGGTTTCGTGTCCTTTGCTATCTGTTCTTACTTTCCTTTTGCCTTCCTAATATCCAGCTTGTATTTTACCTGTTAGGCACCTTTTCCCTTCTGCTTCCCCTTGGAGTGAATTTCCATTCTCTGAAGGGTAACCCTTGAATTCCACAAACCTGTTGTATTTGGGGAAAATAGTAGAGTTATTTGCCTTTTTTTTATGGATCATTTTTTGCATTCCTGTTTCCTTTCTTACACAGAAACGGACAGAACATTTCAAAGTAGCTCCCATGCTGTTTATAAAGAATTAGATTTCCTTCCTTTTGACTTTAGATATATTTGAGAAAGTTTTAGCTTGGCTTGGTTTTTAAAAAGATATGTTTTTCCAAATTGGAATGTTAATGTTGAAAGTTGTGGATGCCCTCCCTCCCTGGAGAACAAGGCAATGAAAAGAGAGGTTTGCAAGAAGTGTGTGTATCTCTGTGGAGCTGCACTGACATGTAACACATTGCTCACCAGTTTAGTTTTACAAACTTACAGTCAAATATTGTTTGCACAATTTAGTTATGGGTACCAAGATTTAATATCTGCTATGCTGGGTCTCATTAGCCATTGCACTGGGCAAACTGTGGAGACATCATAAATAGGTATATGCAGATGGATCCCAGGCAGATTTGACATGGGCTTTGTAACATTACGAGGGTCCAGCTGTGCTCATCTCTCTGTAAATTTAATAATATAAGTTTTTATTATGAAATAGAGCTTCAATAGCACTATGTCAACATTGTAACTCCATGTGGTCTTTATTGTTGAAGGGGAAAAAGTAGGTTTCTTTCCAGTTCCTGCTACCTTTGAGAATAGTTGATTTCCATTCGAAGAGTTTTGAGTGGAATTGGTGTGGGGACCTAGTGGCATTTGTTTGGTAGGTTCCAGTGTTTTTATTTAGTTTCCTTTCAGTTTATTACATGCATTTAAAAGAAAAACAATCAATTGCCCAGTCAGTCACAAAGAATACTGTTGTGATCAGTGTAGATCAGACAAGCTAATGGAGGCAAGACCAGTCTTTGAATTTTCTTACTCAAGTGCAAGTTTATGTATGTGATCCTGGCCCAGTTGGAACCAAATTGAACAAGATTCCAATCATCTGTTATATTAGAGGTTTGAATTTTGTGCAGTGCTCTTATAATTCCTGTTCAATAGTACTTCATGTACTCTTGTACATGCTCTTATACTTCTAAAAAGTGAGTCTCCCACTGAAATGTTTGTTATTTTTGACAAAACTGTAGCACAGTATTCTTAGGGGGGGTAAGTACTGGACACAAGAGGTGCTTAGATTGTGTGTATAGGGATTGCTAACTATTTTGATGCTGTGAAACAGGAGAAAAAGTACAGGAAAAGGGTGGTAAATGACTAAAGACAGGATGATTTAGCTGAAATAATATAAAATCATCTGTAGGTAATAACATCTGTCAGAAGTTACTTGGAGTCCTCTCTAAACAATATGGTTTTCATCTCTTTGAATCCATATGTTTTTCAGCTTTGAGCAAGGAAGGAGTATGAGTACATCCATAATCATCCAGACTGGGTTATTTAAGTGATGGTTGAACTTTGGAGTTGTGTGGATTCCAGGATGCTTTTAGGCATTACCACAAATAGTAAATGGCTTCTTCCTAGAAGGATGGATCAATAAGTATTACAAAGTTATGTTAAAAGTAATGTCAAATGACTTTGCAGAGTGATTTTGAGTGTTACATTAAATAATTACATGTAAAAAAGTAATTTTAAGGAAGAAATTTGATTATTTTATGAAATAGGAAATCCCCTTTTACTTGTGTGCATATAGAGATGCAAACCTGTTGTACATAAATAGATCAGAGAGTAAAACTTGTTCAATTTTTGCCTGTGTTTTTTCATGCACAACTTCTGTTGATGTCAGCAGGAGATGGGTATGTAAATACAAAGGATGTTAGCTGGGCATGTGTAAGGGAGCAGGTAATAGTAAAGTAAATGTTTCTCTACTGTTTCCTGTTCGGAGGGTGTTAGACCAATAATGGAAGTCAATGTCATGATGTGGCAAAAACTGAGTTTGTAATAATGCTCTGTGTTTTGTGCGTGTGTATAAAAAAGTGCTGCTCTAAGCTTAATTCTGCTTTTGCAGAAGAGAAAACTTGAGGTCATTGTGCAATCTTTCTTCTTTGGACTGAAACTTCCCCAGGTTTAGGAAGCTGAAAAGCTGTGGTAGGTTTTGTGCTTAGTTAGAAGTTCCTGCTGGAAAAGGCAGTGACCTGGAGGAGTGCTGGAGATCAGGGCACGGTGCTTTCCTGTCTGGGTGGCTCAGATCCAGCCCCCAGCATGGCCCTGAGGGCTGCTGTGCTGTTCAAGTCCTGGAGAAGATGAGGAGTGCAGAGGTGTGGGTTGTCTGTGGTCTGGGAAGATGGTGAAGTATTTTTCACGTTGCTCTTAGAACTAAATTTCGTCTCTGTTACTACCAAAGTTCCTCCTGTGACATCCACTGAATGTTACTCCTCTGTGTGAAAATAATGGATACATAAGATACAATATCTGTTGTTTCTACTGCCCTACTTTACCTTGAAGTCTTGTATAGTCTTTGAGATATAATAGTCTGTAAATTCAATGTTTTCCTGTTGTTAATTTGTCTGAGTTTGTGCATGTTTTAGTCATATTGCAAAGGCCATGCCTTCATCTAGGGATTTGTTAAGTCTCAGGACTGCAAAATTATTTACCATATTGAACTTGGCTGTTTTAGGGAAGGGAAACTTAAACAACCTACAACCTTTGGGAGTTTGTTGTGTCTTTTTTTTTTGAGGTGTTTTTGGTTTTTTGTTGAATTTTTGTTTTGTTTTGTTTTTTCTTTGATCAGTTTTGCTGTTGCACTTTTTAATTTGGTTAAGAAATGTGAGAGTAGGCAGCATTTATAGTGAGATGCTTTAGTGTGTTGTCTAAGCCTGCAGGTGGGTAGGTTATTGCTACAGTTTTCTGCAGCATATTTTTGGGTTTTATTACCTCTTTTTCCTGCTTTATTCTTAATGTAAGTTATTGGTATCAATGATTTTTTTTTCTCCCCTTCTTTCTTTTCTCCCTTAGTTCATCTCCTCTTTCTCTCCTACTATTTTATTCATGGCCTCCCCATCTCCTGGGGGTGTGGGATGCATTAGCAGTGTCATGAAATCCTATTCCATATTAAACAATATCCTGCTTGGTTTACAGCTGTTCTTCCAGCAGTAGGTCACCGAAGTAGAGACGTTTAAAACTAAGTTGTCTGCAATTTGCTGGCTCATTGTCTGACTGTGTTGTGCTTGTTAGCCTTGAGGTAAACTTGTTTGAAGTCCAAGTGTCTGCATAGTGGGTGGGACCCTTCTCAGTGCTGCTGTGCTCAGCTGGTGCTGTTCTTGCCTCCAAATGTTGTGCTCTTGCCTGTTTGGTTTTCACGGTGCACCTGGAACTGCCTCTGGTGGCTTGGGAAGAAGTGATTTGATCCCTTCTGTGGGTAGCTGTGGCTGGCAGGCAGCAGAGCAGAGTTTCAGAGCAGGTACCCACACCAGTCACATCTCTGAATGGTGCCACTCACAGGCCTGTGCTCTCCCTGCAGAGGAACTGGGAACTTTTCACCATGAGCAGCTGCCTTTCACATCAGGTTTCCCCATGGATACTTTTATTCCCAACTGGTATCAATGACCCAGTTTTTACTCTTATTTCAGTTCCACATTTTTGTCTATAGATGTTTGGTACCAGTATGGCAGATAGTTGATAATGCCTTGACGACTCTTCCAGCAGTGTTTATTCATCTAAATCACACCCTGCTGGTGCCAGGCTATTGTACCAGCATGGTGTGCTATTTCTTTTCTACTCCCTATTATATTTGGTCCCAACTGCTGCTTGAAGAAAACATTTGAGAGGAGCTTATTTCCAGACCCTGAGTGCTTCAGAGCTGCAGAAGCAAGGAACCTGGTCCAGCTCCTACTCCATAGTGAAGAGATCAAAACTGACATCCCAAATAGAGAACATAATGCTGTGCTGGTGAGGTGAGGCTCAGTAATGACTTGTGATCATGGCCATGATTGCTGCTGAGAGGCTTCCTTGCTGAGAGAGCCCTCTGTGTCAACTTTGTGGCTGTGGCCCACGTGTGTTCTTTGCTAAGGAATAGCAGGGACATATTGCTCACTTCAGCTGCTGCGTGTGTCAGTGCACCCTCGAAAATAGATTCTCCTCAAGGACTCACAGAACCTGAACCTGACTGTTTTCTGTGGTGCTGTTTATAAAGTGCCTGTTTTTGTACTTTGCTGTTTTGCCTGGTAAGAAGATAACCACCTTTTTTTTTTTTTCTGTGTTGCTGAGTTAACTCAGGCTTTGTGGTGCTGTGAGTGGGTGTGAGGACAGCAGTTCCCCTGGCAGCCAACTGCAGAGCAGGGTGTCTGGGGTTCTCCTGGAATCTCTGTAGCTGATCTGTAGGATTTGGGTATCACCTCAGCTTCTTTTTCCGTTTGACTCTCATAGCAAGAAAGGACTGTAAATGTGATATTGAAAGAGATGACAGATAAATGCTAATTCTGTGTTGTTTATGTGTTTTTTGAGGGTTTTTGATACACTGCAATTTAAACTTCCTTTCCTGATTTTTGCTTGCTTGAAGTGGGTGAAGTGATAAAGCTGAAGCTCCTCCCCCAATCAAAAAAACCCACACAAACCAAGGATAAAGAGTACAGTTATGCTCTGTCATCTTAGTCTTGTTTGCTCAAATAAATGAGCTGAATGCCATTGATTACCCTTCTGAATGTTCATGGTAGGGCAGTTCTTAGATCCCTATTTCCAGAGGTAATTCCAGCCAACTCTAAGGCAAATTTGAAACACAAAACATTGCAGAGGTCTTTTCTATCACATTGTCAACCAGAGACAGACATGTTACTCCAACTTGAAAAGTTTCTGCTAGGAAGCATTACCAGTTAATTTCTGATCTGCCAAGTTTAATTGAGCAATTAAACAATTTAAGATTTTCTTCCTGCTCGTCCCTGAAGGAGCCAACACAATATTGGTTTTTAGAGTTCTCTTGTACTTTGTATTGTCTCTTGGGCTCTTTACTCCTCCATACCAATTCTTCTACGTGTTACGTTATTGACTTTTTCTTCTCTCTCTGCAGTCTAAGTAGCCAAGGCATCCAAATGCTTGACTGTGCTTTGGGTTCTGATCTGTTGAGAAAAACAGTCGTTACAACTTTTGCTGAATACACTGAGCATAAATTTCAAAGGGGATCTTGTTATGATGAAATAACTAGTTACAACTTTATATTTGACCTTCCGCATCTTTGCTCCCTGTTACAACATGGTAATTGAAATTGATCCTTTTGGAGGGACTTTTTTGGTGAAATTAGCTCTCATTTTCACTAAATGCACGAGTGGTTGTGTTAGGTTAGGTAAGACTAATGAGGTTTTCTATTCTCTTGTAATTGGCATGCAAATGATAGTTAATGGTTTGCAACTTTATCAGAAGTTGTCAATTCATCCAATCACCAACTCTTTGCAATTGCAATATAAATTGTGTGTTGCCTGGAACACCTTATGGATGGCAAGAGCAGAAACTGCTTGTAACTTCTTGGTTAACCAGCAACATCCTTAGGTCCTTGTGTGCAAGAAACTGGTTCTCTCTTAGAGAGGTCAGAATGCTCAGGCAGCACAGGTAGATGGAAAACTGCCAAGGTTTGTAGTGAAAAGCCATGAAGATTATTTGGATATGTTTCCTCTCTTCTTCCTTAAATAAGACAACTGAACTTCTATTCATGCGACAGTCTGTGCTGAGAGATGAACTGACTCTCCTGCATGTCTGCACATGAGTCTCATCTAAGGATGGCTTGGTGGATTATTACCCCCAACCCTGAAAGTATTGTTTTTTAATCCTGTTTGTACTCTCAACTTTCCATTCCTCTCCCACACACCTATCTTTTCAGCTTTCCCATACACCCTGCTACCCACAGAATTACTTTAATTAAATGTTACTCATGTGTGGGCTTGCTTACCATTTCTCCCTTTTTAATCTGTTCCTTTCTGGGGTCAGTGTGAAAGAGTGGCTCGATTCAGACATTTAGCTTTGCTCTCCATCAGTTTTACAAAGACAGTAATGAGACATCCTGCTCTGCCTTGGCTTCATCTGCAAGCAGGTGAATCCATCTGGAAGTCTGAAGCTGCTTTATGGTCTACCAGGGCTTGACAGGGTGAGACAGACATTGCAGGCAGAAGGAGACAGAGGACAATTTTCTTGTTCACTAGATATGCACTCAGGAAAGGGTTAGAGGTTCTTTTCAGGCTTTGCCAGAAAAAGACTGAACTACTAGTGTAGCATGGTCTTTCTGTGTTATTCAGCACGAATTGCTGGTTGTTTTAAATTGCACAGATCTGAACATTAGATGGCCAATAATTTATTCACTAACTGGAGACATTCCAGAAGAAGGGATAAGTCACTAATCAAGCCCAAGCCCCACACAGCCTCTCACAAGCTCACTCATTTCCCCTCACTGCTTTTTACTTGTGTGAGTAAAGATGCACATTTAGTTACTTTGGCTCTGCAGATATAGAGGGTGAATAATTCCTAATATATTGAGACGGGTTTATATACAAATATAAAATCATTACATACATGCAAAACCTTCCTCTCCTTTTCTTTGCTTCTTACTTACTTTTAAATCTTTGTGTGCATTTTAATTGTCTTTCTTTTTATCTCTCCACTATTCTTTATTTATAGTATTTCTTGTTTTCTTTTTATGTTGTTTTTCAATACACCTGTTTTGTCTCTACTTAGTTTCTTACCAGTTTTGCTCATTTAAATGTTTTCTAGTAGTTTCTTTAATTTTCTGCCCTCTCCTAAGAGTTACCATTGATTTTAATGTGGCCTGGAGAGCCTGTGGGACCTCAGAAGGGAATATAAAGTTGATATGAAGAACATATATGAATTCTTTGGTGTTTTTCTATCTAAACTTCTGCAACTTGCCAGTTCTTGATGCTTTTTCAGCTATACCCCACATGGTTGAAATATCAGCATATTGTGCTAACTTTTTAAATTCAGAAAAACTTCTCAACAACTTATTAAGAGAGATCCCTTAGGTCTTACACTACTGCTTAAAGGGGCTTTTTGCATTTGCTTTTCCAGAAGAGAAACAGTTGCCAGTGATCTCTGCCCTTTGTGGGAGCTGCCTCTAAACTGCAGTCAGGGTCTTAGCCCAGATCACAAACTCTGAGATGCCCATTTGACATCCACCTGGAAACGGCAGGAGAAAGTGTCAGGAATCCTCAGGTCCTTCCCAGCCACAGCAATCAGTGCTGCAAAAATGTGTGAGAGGAGGGGATAAAAGAGCACCTGTGTAGCAGCTTCTCACCAGCCTCTGCTCCAGGTCTAGCAGCACCTCCAGGTGTGGGGGGTGGAGAACAGGAAACTCTCTCCCATAGAACAGAGGAACAGATGTTTGCATTGAGGACATCTCAGTCTTTATAAATTAACTGATTTCAGGCTCTGTAATGAGACCTGGCACTGCCTCTCATCTTCCTTATCCCTTCAAAAGTAAGAAAGGAGGATTTCTCTCACTGTGCTTTTCTGATTGTGATTGTAATTCAAATACTTTTATTCTCTGATTCATAAAATGGAAAAAAAAAAAGGCAGCAGAATGCCTCTGATTCAATCAGAAGTGGAAACGATGCTTACAATCATGAAGTCTTTCTGTTTCTGTTATAAAAAGTGCATCAAAAGATGCCAAACTACTTAATTTCAGAAGAACTCACGGAAGTTCCAGCTGTTCCAGCACAGCATCTAAATATTTGATTTGAAAACAATATGTGTACCAACACTGCAACATATTGTAGGCACGATGCCCCAGCCAGTGAGATCTGAGTCTGTCTGTGCTAATTAATGTTTGCAGATGAAGCTTCTCCAGTGGTAGCTTCAGTTTAAAAAGATCTTGTGGGCTTTAAGGACACAGTGTGTGAGATAAAAGATGTCTACAAAACTGAATAAAAACTGTAAATTTGCAGTTTTCAAGTTATGATAATACTGGGACACCTAATGTTGTTTTTCGTCAGGATGTGATTTTTTTAAATATATTCATATTACAAAAAATATTATTGCTGCTATTTTTAAAAGAGATTTATTGCAAAAAAAGCAGTTATAAAATGTCAATTTATTTAAATATTTAGAAATATTACTCTTAAAGGAAAATATATTTGAACAAAAGAAAATCTGAGTTTTTTCACTTAAATTGAGGAAAAACTAATGGTTTAGGCCAGAGAAGTTTGCTTTTAACTTATGCATTTACTTGAAAATGTAGCAGTTCTGTTGCCTATTTACTTAGAGTCCTTATTCTTTTGGTTTTAGGGATATGCAAATATTGGAGATATGTTGAGAAATACGGTTTCTTGTGAACACATTTGCCTCCTTTTTTCCCCTTTCTTACGTAGTTTTCAATTACAATGTTGCCAAATTTAGAGAAACAGATGCCTTCACCTCTTGAATATTTGTATCATTGTCATCCATAAGCTGCTTTTTGTCTTTAAAGCAAATCTGACAGAGAGATGTGACTAAACTGTCCTAACCTGGAGCAGCAGAAATAGTGGAGCTTTGTTGTTAATATATGAATGTTGCCTCTGTTTAATACAGAATGTATTCTGGGTTTGATAGTGTGTTTGGGAAAATGATTAGATGGTCTTGAGAAGTTAAGGCTGTAAAGGAGAAATTAAAATCAGATCAAAAAATAGATTTTGAGCAAGCTGAGCAACTTCTATTATGTTGAAATCCCTTCAAGTGTTGAGCTTAAAATACCTTGCAATTAGTGTAATTAGAGGAGTGTTTGTAAGGTAGACACTGAATCATTTCTAGTGCATGGCCACTGTTTGGTACTCCTGAGAGGATGATATTATATCCCAGTGAAGTTGTATCACAGTGCACAGTAATTGAACCACAAAACACAGTTTAAAACTCAGAGAGAAGTCTTACTTCTGTTTCAACACAGCTGTACTTTTTAAACTTTCTTGTATTTTTGGTTTTGATTTGGTTTTGTTTTGTTTTTTTTTTTTCCTAATGGGTACTTTTAGTATAACAAATCTGGTGTATCTTAGGCTCCCATGTATCCACTTTAGCCCAATGCATCTCGTTTTTTCTGCCTAGAAATTTTATCCAGTTGTAATTTGAGGACTTGGGATATTTGTCTGGGGTTTTTCAAATTGAAGTTTCCTGAATAGACCATTGCATGCCTAAAAACTGTGCCATGTACTCACTGTGTGCCAGATGACACAGGCAATGTTAATAATCCTAATTATGCAAGTGTAGCAAGTCTTGTCCATGGGAAAAATCAGTCATTCTGTGTGTCACTTTTCTAACTGAGAGACAGGCTGGCCCTCCCTGCCACATATGCCCTGGCCACCCACTATATAAAATTGCTTTCTGCTGCTACCAACCCTTTTAATATCCCAACAGACAGGCTCTTCAGGTAGCAAGCTGAATCTGCTCTTTAGTATCTCCATTTTTTTTAACCTAAACATTCATAATGTATTGCCCTGCATTTGAGTAGCTTTCTAATTAATTGAATTATTGATTTGACATGTTTCAGATACCCATCATTTAGAGCTGCTGAGTTTAGAACCAGCTAGGAGCCATCATTTAGGAGCCTGACACTTTTTATTTTGATTGAACTTACCCTGCTCCATGCTTTTAAGCCTTTTGCCTTTAGTGGGAAAAAAAAGTAGGCTCATTCTGCTGCATATTCAACTTTTGTATTTTCATCTCTCTATCAATTTTCTTCCATGAAGAATGGTACTCTGTGTTTATTGCAAGGAAAAGGAGATGTTTTAGTTTGGTATAGAGTTATTCATTAGTGCTTAAAGCATTCACAGAAAGGTTACTGCCTCCACAGGTATCAGACTAATCATTCAGGTTTAGACAAAACCTGACTGTGGTTTGCAATGTATGTGTAATGAGCATTAAACATGCTCCATTTTCTTGTGCCAGCTCTGTGCCCCCAGTGTGTGTTCTTGATGCTGGCACTGAAAAAAGGGGAGAGGGAGGCTGGCTGGTGGTAAGTTTGTCCAAGTTTGTTTTCCCTCCAGCAAACTGCATTTGCTGCTAGGGATTGTTCTTGAGCATGGTTTTCAGGTGAAGAAATGGGAATGAAGCAGCAAATCCATGGGATTTGGTTGAAAGCACTGGTCACTTGGGGTTGCTTTGTGACACCTTGTCCTACTGATGAAATGCAGCAGCCCAGTGTGGTGCTTGCTCAGCAGTTTCCAGTGAGAGTAGATATTTCATGTCAAAAGGTGTTTACACTTTTTGCAATTGGGTAATTTGAATAGTGCCCAGATGATAAATTTGTTGCCCTCACATTTGCTAAAATACCTTTGCACCTTGACTTTATTCTGATAAGGCCTGTGTAAGTCATACCCTAGTGCATATTTAGGCAAATTTTATCACTGAGAAAAAGAGCTCTGAGTGCTCTGAGGGCTTGAAGAAGTTTTTTAACTTTGTTTGCATCAATCTTACCTCTGTAGTCAGAAATTCACTGTCCACTCTCTGGTACAGCAAAGGTGGGAAACACTCCAAACTCCCCCCGAGGCTGCTGCTGGTGCTGCAGGAGTGTAACCCAGGGCTCCAGCATTGCCCTGTACGAGCTCGTTTGTGCTGATGAATTGCCTTGTCACAGAGATGTAACCAATGTTATGAAATCTCGCTGTGGTTCTCCCCTCACACAGATGTTACAGGGACTGCAGGAGGATGTATGACACCCTGTGCTGCTGCCTTAGCACCAGAATGTGTGTGTGCAGCTCAGGGACCCAGGGCTTTGTATTGCCAGCAGCTCCTCAGAGCACAAAGCAATCTATTGGTGCATTACGGGGCTGCTCTGCTCTGGCTTGCAATGTAAGGTGACCCTGCTTTGTTTTCTCTAAAATTTCTGACATATTTGGAGGTGATGATTCCCCTATATGAGGAAAATTGAGTTGCATTTCCTACCACTCTTATGGGGTAGCACAAAACAATTAGCAATATAGAGCTGGCAAGCTTGTGATCTCAAATGATTAAAGTATTTCTTTATGGTCGAGAGTTCTTTGCATTTGGGAGTGGGTTATGAGGGTGAGATATTTCTGAATGTGTTGCTGCTGATCTAATCTAGCGTGATTATTTCTTTCTTGTTGAATTTAGAGGATGATCCCCTCCAAGCATCTCATGAAAAGATTTATTTCATCCTTGTGACCATTTTGTGCGATTCTGCTGAATTACAATTATTGTCTTTTCTGCTTTTGTTGAAGAGGAACTAGGGTACAAGTAGTTTAAATAACCTGCCAGAGGCAAATCTGTGACAAAATAGATTGCAGGAGCTGGCTGTCCTGAGCCCAAGTGTCTAGACTGAGAGATAGTCTTTTCCCCATAACAACAGAATGCTATTGCTGAATTTCATTTTGAACTGATGCTTTTGGAGCACTGAGCATTGAATAGATCACAGTCTAAGCTTGATTTGTGTGAATGTTATGTTCCAGGTGTATGAATAAGAAAAAAATGTTGGCAAGATGCTCTGTTACTTAAGAAATTTATATATATATATTTTGAGGGGGTTTTTAAAGGCAAAACTCTGCAGCTTGATTTAACTTTCAGACATACAGTGCAATGTGAAGTTACCATCTCTTCTTTCATCCACACCCTCCCTTGGGCGATGTGATGAGATGATACCACACACAATGACAAGATGCATCTGCTCCTTTGCTTTGGTGTAGTTTCCAGCCCTCTTCCACAGAGGAATGGGATGGAAGAGTCAAAGACAGGGCATGAAATGATGCAGAGAACATGACTGCTGCAGGATCATGACAAGGGTCAGGTGGCAAGGGTCTAAAACTCCCTGTAGCATATATATATATATAGCAAATATGTGTGTGTTTTGCTGTGTTATTTAGCTTTGCAAGTACAGGACTCTGGGAGAAAGGGAGAGTGGAAACCAGCCTTTAACTTTCTGGGTAGCAGAGTTTAAACCCTACACTGCCAAGTCTGAGAAAGCTGCCAGAAGGGTGGCAGGAGATCACAATATGGATGAGAAGCATGACTGGGAGGGACAGTGGCAGCATCTTGTTGGAGAAAGGCACTTCAGCAACTCTTTAATCTATTCCATCTGTAGCAAGTTATTTATGGTTGGTTGGGGGTTTTTTTAACCCTGCAATAAATGCAGCGTGCAAGGCCAATAGTAATCTGTATCTAAGGTGATTAGCAGCAGGCAGAAACCCTCAGAAGCTGAGACTGAATTCTTGTTCTTCCTACCATTGTCCCTGCTTAAGGGTGCAGAAGGTGGTGGCTGAGCAGCAGAGCCCCTTTTTCCCTTTCTGTGGCATTTTTCCATATGGTTTGGCACCTCTCTGTGGATGGGAGGCAGTGGCCTTATCCTGTCTGCCACACCTGAGAGAGAACAAGGACGTGACAGCTTTTGGCAGGCCTGGTTTCTCTCAGAGATATGCTCAGCTTACCCCATGGTGTTAGTCACAAATCTTATAAAAATGGTTGTGAACTTCAAGTTTGGCCTTGCTCATGGTAGGTTTTGATACCTCTGATATCATTGTGAATTGCTGGGAAAAATACCTGCAACCAATAGTGTATTTGAACATGCAATATTTGAACAATCAATTAATCAACTATGGTTGTTATTTTTCTCAAATGTGGCTATGTAAATGCCCAAATTTCTATATTTTGTGCAGATTTTTTGTTAAATACAGAGCATATGTAGATGAAGAAACTGTGACTTCAGTAATTGCAAGGTCCTTGTTACCAGTATTTCTTTATAGCCTACTCTGAAATGCTGTTGAATATTGCAGAATGCAGAGCAAACTATATTTGGTGTTTCTAATGAATTCATATTGTAGTTTAGAATAAAATTTGCATGTGGAGGTTTTCTTTGCATTGGCATGAGACCATATTTAAAGCATTTGGGAGTTTTGTGCCTAGTCATGTTCATGGATAGTGGCAAAACAGTTTTACTTTGCATTAATGGTTTTGCTAAAAATACGGACTGTAAACCAAAGTGATTTTAAATTCAGGCACAAAGAAATTATAAATGTTCCTAAAAAATGATAGCTAAAATACAGTGCTGTATATGAGCTTTCAGTTTGATAAATACTTACTTATGAGGTCATAAATACTTGAGGTACAAAAGGTTAATGTAGTGTGAAAGGCTGTAAAACACAGCGAGCAACCTGCTAGATCATAATGATGCATTAGTAGCTTTCAGTAGGAATGCTGGTGGTTATAAAAATCTTCATGTTGAATTTATTCTGTAGTACAAGAATGTAAAGCCAGAGTATCTCCACTGTGTACTTTTACTTATCTTCTCATATTTATTTCTCTTTGTGGGGGAAAAAAAAATAATAAAAAGAGGGGTGTTCATCTGTTCGTAAATGTTCCCTGACTGAGACTGATAAAAAGCACTTTTTGTCTAATATAATTTCTCAAATCATGTCAGGTGTTGTCTATGTGCTCCAAGTAAGTAATAAAATGAAGGAATACTCAGTGAGTTTTGTGCCTCCTCTGCATTAATAAGTTTCCATGAGATAAAGTAAGCAATAATGCATAAAGGAAACAAAAGTGATATAAATTCTGTAAAGCAGTAATGCAAATGAACTTTGAAGGGAAAGAAATTCAGTGGTAAAATCATAAAGTGAGCATTTACCGAATGGGAAAATTGACTTTATCATAATAAATATAGTATTTCTCAGTCTTAAAAGTCCTCTGCAGTTTATAATTGTCTCCAATGTGCTGATGCAGCTAATATTTCTCATTTAATCTCTACCTCTGTGGAGTGTTAATTTTCATGCTTTGGTGATCATTGCTTTTTACTAAAGCAAATTACTTCCTCTTACTCCTATATCAGAGTTTATGACAGATTAGGATAATTTTACTGTCATTAATCTTTTGAGTCTGTTCCACTCTTTTCAATGAAGTGCCATGGTCTGGTCAGGCTAAATGGAAACATGTAATAAAATCTGGAATCAAATATTAAAAAACCCCTTTTGCTTGCATGCAGCTGACATCTACTTTCAGCCTTCTCTGCTCTCTGCTTACAGAAGTATTTTACTTTCAATTTAGTCTCCCCAGGAAGTACTCCTGTATATGGATATATTCACTGATAAATATATGTTCACTGATTTTGGGTGAAGAGACAAGAAAAATGTTGATGTGGATGTATTTGATTTAAACACATCCATGTTTTTGTTATTATTTTTAGGTGTTGAAAATCTACACATTCTGTCGTTATTAAGATAAAATTTAAAAACTGATAATGTTTGGGTTGTGCAAATTTATCTTTAGGAAATCTCTGTAGATGATTCTTTTTAGTTTAAGACCTCATTTAAATTTGCAAAGAACACTGCAAGCAGTTGCTGCACTGACAGATTTAGCACAAACCTGTGAGAGACCAGGCAGTAAAAAACACACCTTGTAAAAGCATCCATAATTTCTCTGAAATAACTACATTTTTTTAACAAATGCTGATTGTTTATTTTATTTGGGAGCAATTGGTCAAGCTAGAAATCCAAATGCCAAAGCCCTGGTAGGGCAGTATATCAAGTTACAGATGTATGACTCATCTTGTCAAATACTGTTTTGTGTTACAAAATACAGGATTTGGATGATAACACACACAGAGAAAAATTGTACTTAGGTTATGAGCCTTTCTGTGTTGTACTTCTGGGCAGAAACTTAGTTTGTTTATTTGGTTTGTTTGTGTTCTTTTGCTGTAATAGCCTCAGAGCCTGCATTACCTGAGAGCAGCCCAACTGCTCAGTCATTCCCATTGACTAGCTGGATATTTCAACAGGCCCTCTGTCTTTTTTTTTTCCTTTTTGAATTAAATATCCTCCTCATGCTACAGTAATCATGGATATTCTTAATAGAATTGCAGGGTGGAACTTAATTAACCTTTTCTTCTTCCCTTTTATTTCAAGGAGATTTGAGAGAACTCAGTGGTGTGGGTCCTAATTTAATGCCCCCCCCAATGTCTAATAGAGGCTCTTCACTTGAGCGCGTCGGGTGAGCCGGAGCTGCTCGTGGTGGGCTCACAATTCATGGGCTGTCACATGAACTGCTCCCCCAGCAGCCTAATCAGGGCAGAGCAAGAGCAGGAGGGCTCTGCAGAGGGATCTGGAGAGACTTGAGAGATGGGCTGAATCCAGTGGGATGAAGTTCAACAAGGCCAAGTGCAGGTCCTGCCCTTTGGCCACAACAACCCCCTGCAGCGCTCCAGGCTGGGCACAGAGTGGCTGGAGAGCAGCCAGGCAGAGGGACCTGGGGGGACTGAGGGACAGGAAGCTCAACAGGAGCCACCAGTGTGCCCAGGTGGCCAAGAAGGCCAATGGGATCCTGGCCTGGATCCAAACTAGCGTGGCCAGCAGGCCCAGGGCAGTGACCCTTCCCCTGGACTCTGCCTTGAGTGTTGTGTTCAGTTCTGGGCCCCTCTGTTGAGGAAAGAGCTTGAGGGGCTGGAGCGGGTCCAGAGAAGAGCAACGAGGCTGGAGAAGGGACTGGAGCACAAGTGCTGTGGGGAGAGGCTGAGGGAGCTGGGGGTGTTTAGCCTGGAGAAGAGGAGGCTCAGAGGTGACCTCAGCACTGTCTGGAACTGCCTGAAGGGAAGTTCTGGCCAAGTGGGGGTTGGTCTCTTCTCCCAGGCACTCAGCAATAGGACAAGGGGGCACGATGGGCTCAAGCTCTGCCAGGGGAAATTTAAGTTGGAGATCAGAACATAATTCTTTACAGAGAGAGTAATCAGGTATTGGAATGGGCTGCCCAGAGAGGGGGTGGATTCCCCATCCCTAGAGATTTTTAAACGCAGATTGGCCGTGGTACTGAGTGCCATGATCTGGTAAAGGGACTGGAGTTGGACCAAGGGTTGGACTCGATGATCTCGGAGGTCTTTTCCAACCCAATCGATTCTATGATTCTATGCATTTCTACCATCTCATAACTAGAGGTGTTAAAACAGATTGGGTGGTTATGCAAATAGCAGGAGGAATTTCACATCATGCCTTCCATTTGGGAGACTCAGTCCTCGAACTGCTTTTCTTTCCTTTTGTAAATAATAATTAAGAGGGCTGGTGATACTTTTTCTCTGGCTATTGAGTGGTCAGGAGGTGAATTCCTTACCAAGATGGAAGTGAGAGAGAGTAAAGGTTATAATGTACAAGTTTAGCTGTAAATGCATTTCTAGAGGTCTGACAAAGACCATTTTTTACATAATTTTCTTTAGAAGCGGAAGAAGGGAAAGGTGTTACAAAAGTAAATGATACTAAATGGAAATGCAATTCAGGCCATATTTCTGTAAGCTATTCTTTTATCTTTCCCTGAATGAAGTCAGTTTAAGTGTTCTCAGTTCATTATATTTCTAAATGGGTTCTACTCCTGATAGCTGCTAATTATTGCCATAACTTCCTCTCATGTTAATGTCCAAGCTCTACTCACACAAATAAGATTCTTAGCTCATCTAGAATAAAGTCTGATTTTATAGATTAAAGAACCCTGTGGTTTCCTCACATTGCTGGAGCACAGGATATACAGTATAGGCTTGGTTGTCAAACTGATTGACAGCCACTTTTTTTCCTTAAAAAGCTGCAAATGCAGTCAGTGTATAAAGTGGAATGAAAATTCCATACCTAGAAAAGAGCAAAAAAGAAACATGAAATAGTTTCTTTTGAGTATATGTTAGATTACCAAATACTTTTGGTAGCAGCATTGAAGCTAAAGATAACTGCATGTTCATAAATCACTGAAGAATCTATAAACCTATTTGGCTGAGGTTTTAGACAAGTTAGGGAGACAATCTTATGTTCAGAAGCAGTTCCACAAAATAACCAACATCTTTTCTTTTTTTTGTTTCCTTTTTTCCAGTTTAAGTCCACTAACCTACATAGATGGCTGACTGAGATTGGTGGGGTTTTCTTTTGCAGTAGAGGTTTGAAATACAGTATAAAAAAAGGAAAATAATTCCTTAAGTTTGAGTAAAGATTGGCAGTATTTCCATAGAGTTAGTGACTGGTAAGATAACTGCGATGGACATCTGCACAAGTATTCTGTTGTCAGTTTGCCTTAAGTTATGTTGCTTTTTCCTTTCAATTGGCCAGAAATAACAAAGCAGGCTTTAGTTGAAGTTCAGGGAATCAGGGGAGCATTGCAGCTTTCAGTTACTAAGTTGGGAAACAAAGTGTATGTAGAGACTTCAGTTCGGTTATGAGGGTGTAGGGTAAGTGGCAGAAAGGATTAAACATCCTAAGAACTAGAAAATTATACAGTAATGATGTCTGCTCCCTCCCCCCAATTTAATTCCTTTATTTACATGGTTCTGCTGTTATACTGAACGAGCAAATGTGCAAGAGGAATGTGGAAATGACAGATATCCAAGTGAGTTTTAACAGGAAAATAGTGTAACTCAGTAAATCAATTCACAGTGAGCAAAGTGATGATACTGGAGTGCCTTTCTGCACCATATGAATCCTGCCTCTCTGAAGAGTGTCCTGTTTGTTTGGGCTGTGCCATCAGATGCTGGATGGTGTAGAACAGTGATGGGAAGAGGTGACACACAGTTGTCATTCGCTGGCAGAGTGTTTAGGGAATGTTCATTCTGCTGCAATTCTAAGCAAAGGTGTGGAGATTTCCATTTCTGTGTCTTGACAGTTTTTCTCCTTTGCACCAAGTCACAGAAAACCAGGATCTCTGTGTGTATAGTATATTTTGTAAACCACAGAAAGTATCTGGGCACACTTGGTACCCCTGCAGTAATCCTCCAAGGTGATTGTCAAGGTTACCAGACTGTACAGATTTTGACCACTTTTTAGGATTGTGAGGATTTTCATAAAGAACTAAATGTTAGAGTAGACAAGAAAAAAGAGATACCCTGATTTGGTTATTTTGGCAAATAATGTTTTAAAATGCAAACCCCCCCAGCAGATGCAGGCAGGGTGTTTCAGAAACTGTTCTAAGAGTGTTCAGTGCTTTATGAAATAACATCTTTTGTGAAGATTATTGTATTACATTATTAGCATTGATGATATCAACTGCAAGTATTTGGTTCAGTTAGTAAATTAGTTTTTTCAGAGGTGATGTGACTTGGAGACTCTAATTGTTATGTTTTTCTTCACATGCACCTGCAGCAGATTTGTGAACCACGTCAGGTAAATTTGAGCAGCATTTTCAGCACTCTGAGGCTGGACAGGTGCAAATGAGGAATAATCAAAAATCATCATTGAACCTTTGCTCTGCAGAAAAGTTATTGTTGATGACAATATTCAAAATAAAGCAATCCACTTTTTCCAGTATTACTAAATGAAAAACAAAAGCATATTGAGTAGCATGAGCACCATGAGTCAGACAAGGATACCCAATGTGTTATGTAAGAATAACATGCATTTACCTACATCATCCTGCTGAACAGGACCCTGACCTGCTGATTGCTGTCCTGTTCCCACCTGACCCCTGCCCTGTCACTGTGTGCCTTCTGTATCAGGCTGGTTATTGTCACTGGACCCGGCCTTGATCTGCAGACAAATCACCCACGATCAGTTAGAGCAGGTTGTGTCCAGTTGGGTATTCAACACCTCCAAGGATGGAGCTCCACAAGCTCTCTGGGCAATTTGTTCTTATGTTGGATCACTCACAGGAAAAGTTTTTCCCACCTTCTAAATGGAATGTTCTATACTGCAGCTTTTGCTCCTTGCCTTCTGTCCTGTCACTGGGCACCATGGACCAGTGTCTAACTCCTCCATCTGTTCTGCCTCCCATCAGGTATTTATGCCTTCTCTTTTCCAGGCTGAACAGTCCCAGCTCTCTCATTCTCCCCTTGTTTGCCAGATGCTCCAGTCCCTTGCATGCTGCTGAATCTCATTCCATTTGCCTTCCAGGACTCCCATATATTTTCCTGCAGAACTTTTCTTCAGCCAGTCACTCTCCTGTGCCTATGGCTGCTCTTCTCCAAGTGCAGGACTTTGCCCTTCCCTTTGCTGAACTTCGTGAGGTTCCTCTTGCCTGTCCTCCAGCCTGTCAGGGTCCCTTTGTATGGCAGCACATCCCCTTGGGGTACCAGTCACTCCACCCAGCTCTGTTTCATCTGTAAACAGCATTAATAGACCGAGTCCTGTGTCTGAGAATTCAGGAGGAGATGAAACTGTGTCATAGTGGCTGAGGGACTGTGGCTGTGACATCCTGTACTGATTCCTAAAGAGACCCACACGCAGCAAAACTGCTGGAGACTATCAGGACTAATGGCTTTGTGTACAGGTGTTAGATGAAAATAGATATATCTTGGTTGAGAAATTTCTGGTTGCTGTGCTAGAAGACGAATAAGGGAAGTGGTCAGTTGGCAAGCTCATTTTGAGAAAGAGGGAAGGATGGAAAATAGCTTTAAACTCCCAGTGCCAACTCTCCTGATTCAAGGGTTGCTGTTAGAGAATGTTTCCTATGCCCTCTTCCTGAGAACTTTTCCAGGAAAGGGGAATTTTTTTTATGGGAATCCGAGTCCTGTTCTCACTTCAACAGATGTTTCCTTAAACTTTGAGCATCATTAGGCAAAGCAATTCTGCATTGGGAACTGCATTGTGAAGCTCTGTAACAAGTTGCATTCAGATGAGCAAGCAGAATTCACCACAACATCAGCATTCACAGCTAGATTTGAAACACTTTAAACCCTTTACAAATTCTTTGGACCATCCAGTTCTCTGGATTATTTGCTCCATTTCTTTTCAGGTGTGAGAAGGGAAGGATGAATGGATGTTTTTTAAAACTTTCAATTAGTATTTCACATTAATGAAGGAAAGGTGTTGGGGGAGCTTGAAGAGAAGGATGAAAAGGAGTGATTTGTGTAAAGCATAAAGTTCCATGACATGGACTTGGTTGGGCTTGCAGGAAACTTTGGGCACGTTCCTTTGACAGTGCCGTGCTTCGTGTGTTCTGGAGGAAGGACAGCACTGGAGAAAGCAGGGACGCACCTACTTTTCTACTCAGAATGTCACATCTCCTTCCAAATGCTGCCTGCATTTGGTTACAACATGCTAAGAGATGAGAGAACCAAACACAATCACTAAGAAAAATTTTTTTTATAGAATGACGTTAAACTAAGTTTGAGAAATTACTCTCCTGCAAGGAGCTGAACTGCTGCTTGTTAAGTTGGGGTGTATCTCTGTATTAAAAGAGCAGTGTGATTTAGCAAGTGTCTTTCTCTGACCCAGAGAACCCTCAAATTCTTCTGCATTTCAGAGGGCTCAGGAATGTCCTCCGTGGGCACAGATATGCAAGTGAGCAAATGGAAAGTCACAGCAGGGAGCCAGCAATGGGTGAGGGGTCAAATGGTGAAAAACCTTTTATCGCTGTCACATTTTCTTCCTTTCCATGAGCTCGAGCTGTAGCAATCAGCTGTTCTCTCTCAGCATGAAACTCTGCTCTCACAAGTTCACTCAGCAGTTGGTTGTGTCAACACAACCCTTACAAAAAGGGACTTTACATGCATGACATAAATCTAGTTCAGGGGGGAATTCCAGAAACGAGTGTGCATTGATTCCAGCCGAGGGGAAGCAACTCTTGGCAGCCAAACCTGCAAATATTCAATCTAAAGACACCTCACACTTCTCCCCCCCCCTTTTTTTTTTCAAGAATCTACTGCCCTTTGAAGCTGTGTAGTGTAGTGTTTCATTAGAGCTTTTTCATTAGGACAAATAGTGTTAAATGTCACAGCACTGGGCAAGGTAGTTGCAGGTGTTGAAAGTTATGTTGTACAGACAGAGCTTGTTGCCAGAACAAAAGTTTAATAAGCTTTATTGCAGCTTTGCAGCCCTTTTATAATGTTGACTTATGAAGGATAACACTTCAAAGAATTTTTAAGCTAATTAGAACATTAAAGGAAAGAATCTCATTCTATTTTATGGCAGTGATGCTTGTGCATGAATGAATGACCACAGTTAAAAGTACAGTTGCCTTGCTGTGCATTGAGTTATGTTCTTGAGTGAATAATTTCTTCATAAATTAAGGTAATAACTGAGTTGGATGGCAGAACTTAGGGAAAATCAGTGGATTTTCAGAAACCAAGTATGCCAAGTTTTGCATCAGTCAGAAAAATCTTCTTCTCAAGAGCATTGTGTCCTGATTTATTGCCAGTATGCAATTGCCTTTCAAAGTGTACCTTAGAAGAAAGTGTTTTAAGAACAATCATAACCATTAGGTATTAAAACTGTAAGCTTAAAAAAAAATTCAAC
The DNA here is from genome assembly GCF_047495875.1 of Pithys albifrons albifrons. Lineage (NCBI taxonomy): Eukaryota > Metazoa > Chordata > Aves > Passeriformes > Thamnophilidae > Pithys > Pithys albifrons. Next base: position 4,702,256 of record NC_092473.1, read on the forward strand.
CTTTATTCATCTGTTTTACCACTCTTCTCTTAAACTTTGTTACCTACTGGTACACATTTTTAGATGACAGATCTGTATTTTTCTACATTTAGAACACATTATGACCACTCCCCATTGATACTTTCAGAGGAATCATTTTGATTCTTCTTTTATATAATTTTATCTGTGTAACTCCACAATCCCAGAGCCTGTTCTCTGGGGCTGGGGTAAGTGGCAGTTTCCAAACTGGTTTGAGGTGACCTGAGACTGAACTGCCTCCTCCAGCTTTCTCTTACCCAACATCAGCTGCATATTTATGTCCCTTCCTTCAGTGGTGAATTGAATCAGCTCACAACTCATTTTAGGAAGAGCAACTTTCCAGTTGGATCGATGGGTCTGAACCAACACCCACCTGTGCAACTGCTGAGTGGTGGGTGAAGAAATCTCAGCCCTGAGGAGGTGTGAACGGTGGCACTTGGTGTCAGGTGTGTCACTGAGGCTTTAGGTGGTGGTAGGGTTCAATGCCCTTGTAGGCACAGGGAGGCAAACAAGCTCCACTGTGAGAGAATTAACAGGTGAATTTATGATGTAAATGTGCTGAGTAATTTGTGGGGAAAAAAATGCCACGAGCAAGGCATTTTTTAGTGCTGAGGATGCCAGTAGCTTCTTGTGATACTTTGATGGATTTATCAAACAAGCTTGTGTGAAGTGAAGCTACAGCTCCCCTTGAAATGATAAAAAAAGCTTTAATCAACTCTAATCAGGATTTCTATATTTATTGTCATGGGATTTGTTGATATGTTTTCATTTATTGTCTGTCTGGATTTTACATTAAGCTTTCAAGCATTGAAACAAAGGGGTTTTTTAATACTTTATTCCTGCCATTGGAGTCCTTTTAAGGACCAACATCAGAAATAACAGACTTCTGACTAACAGATGAAAGAGGAATAACAAAATCAACTGAATATTTCTTTGTGTCTGTGCATCACTACTTAATATTTTTGATTTGGATTAAATTAATGCTTTTTTCCTTTGACCAGTAAAGTATTTCCTAATGTATCTGCTATTTTTTTTAAGGATAAACACAAGGAATTTATTTTAGAATTATCTTGTGAAAATATCCCAATATTTTGGTTTTATTATATGCAGTGTGAACTTCTAAAAATGTGCATAGTGTGTATGCATTGCCTGCTTGGCTAACGGAGCCAGGAGGCAGCTGATTACAGAAAGGTTTTGTTAATTACTGTTGTTGTGATATTCATGGAATGGATCAGTACATGGTCAGTAATATTTACTGAATCAATACAAACAATAAATAATGCATTGAGGCAACCCACTGTAATTCCTTCTCCCATTTCAAGTTACTGATATGCTGATGTCAGTTGGGTGTCCTTAACTGAACTTGGCAACTGCTGTTACAGAAAACTCCATTAAACCCATTATGAGTATTCTTTCAAAAATCATGTCTGCTCCTGATACCAACAAATTTTGCCCAACTTTTGAGACATGTTCAGAATTCAAAACTTTTATAGTTTTTGGTGATTTCCCTGCAGACATGCTTGATATGCTGTTCCCTGAGGTGCTGCTGGCTATTTTAGATGAAAAATGATGAACCAGCAATGGCAACATAAAGGGCTATATAAGGGCTGTATTCTATATTGTTAAGGAAGATAGATTGGGGAAATAATTAATGTAGCCAAGTTATTAATAACTCCTTGGTTGTCCTGCAGTACCAGAAGCTTAAGAAACCTATCTTACAGCTCCTGCCTGTCCTCACAGTTAATGATCTCTTATTTAGGCTGCTGGCTTTCTATGCACAAGCCATCACAATAATAGCAGTGCTTCCTTGTAGCCTGTGGTACCAGCATCCAAAATGCATCCATCTGGAAATGAGAGAAATAACCACTCCTGCTTGAAAGGCTTCAACCTGGAAGCTGAAGCCTCAAAGCAGGTTCAATAGTGGAATGTTAGAAACTGCTGAGGCAAAGCAGAAAATTATTCAAGTTCTTTTCCATTTGTCAGTAAATTGCATTAAGGGAGTTCTGTGGGGCTATGGCAGTGTATCTAAAACAAATGTCCCAGGCAGAGTCAGCCACCTTACATTGTCTTCCTGGTAGTAAATTGTATTCATCTGACTGCTCCAGGACCTCTCACATAAAATATCCCAGCAGGGGGGTGGTTGTCTCTCTTCCCTCACCAAAGAGGTGCTGACTCCGTAGCTGACAAGCCAAAGGTGTGTGTCTCACTTTTCACCTCAACTTTGAAAGATGTGTTTTATTAATAACAGGCACAACTGAACACCCAACACACTTTTGCCAGCAGGGGAATGGAAGGGAGAACAGCCCCAAGGCACTCACAGCTGGACAGCAGCCAGTGTGAGAGCTCGGAGCTTTAGGGGTGGGACAAGGTGGCTCTGTGGGACAGGGACTGGCTGCTCTGTGTGCTGCTTTCAGAGCTGCCATGGGGGATATGGTCACACGGGAATGGCTTTGGTTGGTTTTCATTTGGTGCTTTGGATGGTCAAATGGTTTTGTAAAGGATATGAAACCAGGATCATTCTACCTTTTGTAATCTGGGGAGTTAATGGTGAAATTTCTTTGTCAGTTGGGCATAACATCAGGTGAAGTTCTGACCCAGCTGAAATAAAAGGGAGTTATAAGATTAAAAACAAGGGGATCACAGTTTGCCCAGCAGGGTTTAGGTCTCAGTGTCTCTGAAACCAAGCATTGCTGGAGTGCAAAATACAGTTATGCTGGAAATTTAGCAACATAACCATAGAATGGTTAGGATTGAAAGGGGGCTTAAAGGCCATCTAGTTCCAAATTAGCAAATGCACTTATGATTATACTATTTGTTATTTCTTTATGTATAGTGGCAAGTCCCACATCTGTGGGCACCTTGCACTGGGTCAGAACAAGGAGCAGTTCACATTCTCTTCAGGGAAGGATCCCAAAGGGGATAAATGGATGCCATGCAGTCTGAGCCACTTGAAATATTTTTATCTTTAGAACTAATTTGAATAATTAATCTCACCTTTTAATATCCTGAAAGCGGTGAGATCTTACTCTTGATCTTACACATGAGGAAAGGATAACAGAGGTGCAGTTGACAAGAAAAGTCACTGATTCTTCTGGTAGTGTTTAATCACAGTTCTGAAGTGGCACAATGGTAGAATTTTTTTTCCCTGTGTACACCTTTGTGTAAACATTTAAGCACAGACAGATGTATCTGTGTAGATAACTCCTTTTCCTCTATGTTGAGATGCTTTTGGGAAGCATATTGCAGAGCTGGGACTTGTCAGAATAGAAATTTATCAAAACCAGTATGATTAATTAGTCAGTTGATGCACTTAATAAAACAGCAGAGCTACGAGCCCATTGCCTTGTCCGTACTCTGCTAGTGGTACAGCTGGGAAACAGCATTTTGAGAAAGTCCCAAACTCAGTTTTAAATTATTCTCTTTGCTCCCTTTTTAATGGAAAGGTAACTTTCCAGAATCTGGATCCTTTTAAAATGGAAAATATGCAACATTATCGAAGGAAAGTATGAAGTTGATTTACTATGCATGATTTTTTCAGTTTGTACACATTCAGTATGGTTATATTTTTGCTCAGGATGTATATATATATATATTTTTTTTTCTGCTGAACTTTTCTCGATTGCTTTTTTTATCGGGTTTACAAATCAAATCAAACAGGTATATTGCAGAGCTCTGATATTATTTTCTGCACTTATAACACAATGTATTGAATTATGCTTGCTCATGTACTGCTGCTGCTATTCTCTCCAGATTGAGAGAGAATGACTGTGGGGGCTGTAAATTCACTTGGCTTCCAGCACCACTGGTTAAATCAAGAGCCCTATTCAGGCTAGAGAAGAGACAGAGCAAGTGTTCATTACACAAATCAATTTGGTCAAAAGTACAGCACAGTGGGTACTCAGCCATTGCTCACATAATACTGTCAACTTAATCAAATAATGCCTAGAAGACATTCACAAGCTCTTTCTCTCTGAGAAATAACTTGATTGGTGCAGGAGGAAAAAACAGGTGCTGTTTTGAGCTTTTTAAAAATTTAATGAGTGTTTTCTTGGGTTTTTTTTCTATATTTAAAATTCTAAAGAGCTTTACCCTATGCTATATAGGGTATAAAACACACAGCACCCAAGTTTACCATTTACATTTATAAACATAACCTATTGTTTTCCTCCCCACCCCTTTCTTTTCTCCCTATAAATGTATTCCAGGTTATTCCTGCTAGAATTAGGCTGTTCTTCCTCTAGTCCTGGTGTGGGTTTAAAAGAAATGCAACCAATTTGTTTACAGATTATAGAAGAACGATCAGGACTTGGTAAAGCCTTTTCATGTTCTTCTAATACAACATATTTTCAGTTTGTCCAGGGAGAGATAAAAGGTTTAGTTCCATTTTAGTCATTCCTGCTGTTTATGTTCCATTCACTCTTTCAAAGCTGAGATTGAGGACACCTCTTTTTTTTTTTTTTTTTGTAGTGATGTGCAAACAGCTCTTCTGTGACAGCATTTCATTACCTTGAAAACAGGGTTTGAGGGTGAAAGATTTTGTCTACACCACCATTGTTTCGTGGAAAATGAAAGAGATTAGTCAGTGAAACAGAATGGAGGGAGAGTGTAACGCTTACAATTGCAGGGTAAGAAACATTGCCGGGCTGAGTGTCTGCAGTGATGGATGGAGAGGGAGACAGAAAATTTGTATTAGCCTGCAAGGAGAATGGAATGGGTTTTTCTGCCCAAACGTTGTACACGAGGCCCTCTCTGGTTTCAGGTTCACTGCTCAGTGTTTTATTACAGGTGGTGCCTTTGCCACAAGTGCTGCAGATGGGAGGGGAGACTCCCGTGTCCAGCCAGGAGGAACCTGGGCTTGCACTGGGCTGGCTGGAGGGCTGAGAATAGACTTTTGAGGAAAATATGCTGGGAATTTGGATTGGTAAGGCCTTAAAAAAGGGGGGGGGGGGGGGTGTGTGAAACAATATTTTTTCCAAACAGAAAATTTTCAAATTTATTTTATCTGGAGAAACATCTTGTTTAGTAGTTTCCTTCACTTGTAGAGAATTTTTAAACTCAGGTAAAAGCTGGAAAGTGAAGCTAAAAAAATTACTTACAGAATTTTACTTCATTGCAAGGTCTTCAAGAACTGGAGTGAAATTTTTTAAATAATAAAAGTTTTCTGTTTCTAGAACTCAGTTAAAGGAAGGCAAACTACAGAAGGTATTTTGGTAAATAATTTATTTAGAAAACAATAGGTATTAACTCTCCTGATGATGGATTTGGTTCACAAGTTTACCATATATTTTTAGTGAAAGTATCTTTATGGAAAAAGGATTGGTAAGGCCTTAAAAAAGGGTGTGTGTGTGTGAAACAATATTTTTTTCAAAAAGAAAATTTTCAAATTTATTTTATCTGGACAAACATCTTGTTTAGTAGTTTTCATCACTAGTAGAGTGCTTTTAAATTCTCAGGTAAAAGCTGGAAAGTGAAACTAGAAAAATTGCTTCATTGCAAGGTCTTCAAGAACTGGAGTGAAATATTTTAAATAATAGAATTTTTCTGTTTCTAGAGCTCTGCTAAGGAAACAAAACTAAACAAAGTATTTTGGTAAAGATAAATAATTTATTTAGAAAACAATAGGTATTAACTCTCCTGATGATAGATTTGGTTCAAAAGTTCACCATATGTTTATACTAAAAGTATCTTTATGGAAAAAGAAATAATTTTCTGTGAAATACCCTCTTTGACATGGGTTTGCTTACCTGTAAGAATGATTTCAATTTTAGTTTATTCTTGCACATAAACCTTCAGTAGCTCACTGAAGTAAAGGGAGATCATCTAAATTTATTTCTCTCTGAGAATTTGATTTTCTCTTTCTGCATTCTGTATTTATAACTTTCATTATAAGCTTTAAGACTATCATATATTAAGATTCTTTAATATTTTATAATTGCAAATACGTGGTGGAATAGGCCCCAGAAAGGAGCCTGATTGCCAGCACCACTGCAGGGATGTAGCAAGGGTAATGCCATATACTAACTTCAATTAATTTCTCCAGAAATATCAAATACCAGACTTCAGGTCCTCTAGCAGTGAAAATATTCTCTTGCAATGTATTATGTATGTGGAAAGTAAATTGCATTCAAGTTCTTTGAGGCCACAGAGCTCAGGAACTTGCCTGTCTGGGGTTTTTCCAAATCCAGCCTGTCCTCTGCCCTGTGTGTGTTTTACCTCTTTAGTCTTACTTGGAAATTTTTTGTATAATCTTCACATTCCAATTTCAATTTGCATCCATCCTTCTCCATATCTCCCAGGCACAGCCAGAGATTTCTGGGTGATCTTATGCTTTGTAAAGAGACTGTTACACTTGCAGTCCTTTTAATATGTTTTAAATGGTTTAGTTCTGTTAATTCCACCCCAGGGATCTTGAAGGTCATGTACAGGTATGAAATGTGAACTTTCTGAAGTCTCTCAGTTCTCACTGCTCAAACTCTTTGATATTCTTTGCTGAAAGTGTAAATTTGAGGATGCTTAGAATAAAAATGGTGAAATAGAAACGATTAAAAACAAAGTCCCAGAAAATAACAGTCCCTGGATTTCCTCACTTCGCCTCTAATTTGTAGCTCCTTTATTTTATCCTTCTCTTGGGAAAGCTCCCTGGATTTTGTTGGCAGTGTATCTGTTCAGTGCACGGTAGGGAAGTTGCTCCCGGTGTTTTGGGATGCTAATAGAGCACAGTTCAGCCCTCCCACTCATTGCTCAGTATTTATATTAATACAATGAACAGAAATTACTTCTCCCAATTTGCATTTATCCAGGACGCTGATTATGTAATTTCTTCCTGGGGCACCCTTTGTTCCTGCAACTAAACAGCACCTTCAGAATTCTTCAATTCTCTTCAGATTAATCTGATTGACCTTAAATTCTTCTGAAGTGGACTATTTCAAGACTTTCCAGTCTCTCATCCCCCCCTTGTTCTCATCAAATACCAGATTTTCTCTGTATTTCTCTCCTTTTTAAGGCCTGAAGGTTGAAAGTAATCTCTGTGGTGTCTAAGGATGGAAGAGTTGCCTCAAAATATGAATTTTGAATTTTTGACTTGATTGTAGATAGCAGCAGACCAGCATGGAACTTTTTAATCTCTTAACAGCTATGCACCATGTTTAGTATTTAAACCACTAAAAACCTGTAAAAATGAATGATTTAGTTTGTGGGACCCTCCCTGTGATTTCAGGGAGTAGCAGATGAAGAGATGTGGTGGCACTGACTCAGATTTTGGTTTACACTTTTGCTGATCCCACTTTTTGTTTGGGTCACTTGAAAATCCTCCTTAAGTGCACAAAAAAGTGGGTACTTGTGTGTGAGTCTCACCAGACCTGTGAAATGTAGATGCTGCTGATGGACTGATGCTGCTGCAGAAATGATAAAGCCCTTTATTTGTGATGTGTTCTTAGCACAGAATTATAAGCAATACAGATGTTTGTACTTCTAATTTGAGAACATTTCTGTTTCCTGGGTAAGATGTTGTTGAATTTAACTTGGTAGAATTCATTCTGTATGTAGTTATTGCTGATGTAAATGTTGTATTCTGTTTGAGTTCTTTTGCTTCCTCTTCAGCAGGCTTGTTGGTACTAAAACTGTGTGGTAAGGTTTATTTTATTTAACCTTTTTTATGTTGCTTCAACTGTTGTCTCTTAAAAAAATTCATACTAGCAGGAAATGGGCAATTTCTTTGGTTTTTTAATGAAAAAAAAAAAGACAAACTGAACTGTTACATTAAGCATGACAAAAGTGAGTACTTGGAAGAAGGATGGGGTCACAAGGAAGAAGAAGGGCAGAGAAAATAGAGTAGCAGTTGTAAGATCATCTTGATAGTTTAATTCAACTATTTTCTTTCCCCTTCTTTTCTTCCAAATCTCCTCTCCCACTGTAAACAAACATGAATGTGCTGTTTTTACATACCTGTGCAAAATCTTTTTCCAGTTCTGTACAGGCAGTATTTAATTAGGCACTGTAGGATATAATTGAAGCACAGCTGAGAAATTTCTATAACATATTGGTTAGTTTTACTTTTTGGATGAAGGATATTATGTTTTCCCCTAATCTCTCTGGAGACTTATATTATTTTCCTTAAATTGTAGTACACAGCAATGTCCTTCAATTATAAAACCAGGGAACATGTCCCTGTAAGGAGCACCATGACATAATTTCCTTTTTTGGTGAGAAAGAAAAACCTGCAAAACTTTGAGTCTCACTTTTCTGTCAGGCAACCTTCCTTCACCACTGCTTGACCTTCTGTTCCCTCTCACAACTCAAGGCCTTTCCCATAATGCTCCCCATTTATCCAGCCCAAATGACCCTCTGGTGCCCATCAGCACTGCTTATGAGATGGCAAGCAGGGTGTGATGTGTTACCTGCCTCCTCTGTGGAGTCCCTGTGGCCTCTCAGTGAAAGTACTAATCTGATTGCAGAGTGTCTGCCTGGCTTTTTTCTGCTAGTGAGCTGTGTTTGGCCATGGAGGTTCAGCCTCTTCCATTGGCAAACATGTGTGGGGTTAAAGGGGGTCAGCAGCCTCTTAACACAGGGGGAAATATTTATTCATTATTTAAAAACAGATAAGAAAATCTACAAATAATAATCTACTTGTTATTCTCCAGTTTATTCCAAATACATCTTTATTATGTGTGCTGTTGAGACAGATACAGAGATGGATTGGATTTTCATGTATTTAAACTTCTGGTATTCTGCAGTGCCTTTGAGCAGATTTATCTGCTTTTTAGTAATTTCTTTTTGAGAATTTAAGCCCACCCCTTGTTTTAGAAAGGACAGAAATGCTCACAGTGTGCTTTCCTCTGCTTTGTCCTTGTAGCAGACAGATGATGCAGCACAGACTGACGGCCAGCAACAGACACAACCTTCTGAAAACACAGAAAACAAATCACAGCCCAAACGGCTCCACGTCTCAAATATACCCTTCAGATTCCGGGATCCAGATCTTAGGCAAATGTTTGGTGTAAGTGCTCATGATTTAGTTATTGATGCTTTTTTATATTTCTGTTGCAATGGGTATTTTAGGCAGAGCTGTATCTCTGATTTAGGCTGTTTAACCACTTTTAGTCAAGATTCTCTTTTCATCCGTTTATTCCCAAAAATCCAGTCACAACTGGGAAAAGGAATTCTGCTCTATGTGATGCAGTTGGGTGTTCTGTATTACATTCACAAAAAGCTATCTCTGTTGGTTTAAAATATTAAATGCACATAGATTCCTGCTGCACACATCTAGATTTATGTGCCTGCATTTATTAGTTTTGGGGGCTTGATGTAAAACAGTCCATGCTTGACCTTATGGGAAAGGGGCCCAGATCTGAAGGAGCACATGGGCTGAAACTCAAGCCGAGTTCAGGAGTAGGAATCCTCACCCACCCCCCACATTGTGAAGGTCTGGAGGCTTCTCAAGTTTGTGCTGGTATTTTTCTGTAAGTCTCCCAATTTGTGCTTGCCCCCAGGCCATTTGCTGCCTCCAAGCACATTCCCTTTGTTTCACACACCTCAGTTTTAGGCTCATAATCATGAGTGGTTAGACTGGGTTTCTTTTCCCTGGTCCAAGAACTCTTAGGTTGATTTTGAAATGTCACTAAATATAATCTAGAAATAGCACTTGATCACCTTTTCCAAGGTATTATTCTCAAGTATTTATGTTCCTCTGGCTTTCTTATTTCTGACTCCCTAAAACTGAATTCTCTTCTGTATTACAGTTGGTTATTCAGTGCAGCATCGAGCACTTCATGGCTCTGTATTTCTCTCCATCTTTCATGTTCACTTCAGATTTTTAAGTTCTTCTCGTGTGTTTGTATGTCAGCTAAGACACTGTGTTTATTTCTCTGAAGGAAACAGTCACTGGAAAAAGAACCCTGGTATAGTATTGGGAAATGAGTGACTTTTTTGCTGTATCTGACGTGCTGCAAGTTGCCTGCCCTGAATGCAGCTTTTACAGCTCATCAGCAGAATAGCAGAAGGCATAATAATTAACCCTCTGGAGAGAAAGATGCAAATTTATTTAAACTAAACAAACCACTTAAAATAGATTTTATTTGAAAGTACATTAAATGAAAGGAATTTTTTTAGGTATTGCAGTAATTTATAAGTGAATAAAACTTCTATTTCCTTTCAGTATTTCTAAGTCTTGGGTCTCAAAAGACTAACACAGGAGAATGGCTGGAGTTTTCCAGCTGACTTTCTGAATAACTTGGTAACAGTAAAGTTTTATCTTCTGAATTGATAGAAAAAAAGACATTTTTTGCAAGTGTGAATTGAAACATGAGATATGGACTATGGTAGCACAGCATCATGATCACACTACACCCAGCAAATGATCTTTTCACATAGACAAAAATACAGCAGAGGAGGATTGTTTAAACATTAAGTCAATGACTGCTTCTAGGCTGAAGTTGCAGTTAAAACATTAATTAAATGGTGAATGTAAGAACATAAAATAAGCCAAGGGATAACAAGTGATGGTTGATTTTTCATAATCAAGTTGAAACTCTTCAATATGCTAGAGAAGGAATACTGTCCTTTCTGGCCTGGAATTGTTGATTATATCTTAGAAGTCTGAAGTACACACTCACTTCTGCAGTTCCTGGGACTCCTGCTGGATTATTCTTCATTTTCCTGCCTCCAATTTCTGCCCTTTTGTTTAATATTTTGAGTCATTAGTGCTAACACTGATCCACAGTCCATGTTAATGACATAAGAAATAACAGCAATGACCCACTAATACGTTATGGAATCACATGACAAAATGTGGCATAACTGTTCTAACTAGACCCTGCCTGAGTCCAGCATTTATTCTCTTCCTAGGACAAGTCCAGTGGGGCTTTTTTCTTTGGGATAGTAACTGTGGTCAGGTTTTGTGTGTGTGAACAATGCCCAGAGAATCAAGTGCTGTTGTAAGGTCAATAGGAATAACAGTTGCTACAAATATTATAATAAAAGTGCAGTTCTGAGCAAGGAAAAATCCCCCCAAAAGTATCTGTCTTAGTTTTCCAAATTATACTCCAAATTTTGCAGTAAGACAAGAACTTCTTGTAAATAATGATGGAAAGGGTGAAAGCATGGAAAGAAATCTTCACTCCTCAAAGCCACCAACAAAACTCCCAGCTGGTTTAATCTGATTCCTGTAAAGCAGAAATAACCAAAATCCTTTACCTGTTCTGGAACGCAGCAAAAAATCTTGGGAGGCAAAGGTTGTTCAGAGGGAAGGATGACCTGAGGGTGGTCATTAATCCCTTCCTCCTGGTGCTGTTTACTGCTCTCCAAGCAAAGACACCCAGGAATATATTCCACATGAAAAAGGGTGGTGGTGGCAGCTGGACTGGATGGATCCCAAAGAATTAAACTACTGTGTGCAATATTTAACAACAAAAAAAAATATAAAAAAAAAGGAATTTGGTACTTTTACTTCACTGTGATCACAGTTTAACAAAGTTTCCTCTTTGTTGGGTAGTTTCACTGAGCTTAAAGTTCATATAGGGAATGATATACGGGCAATTTAGATGTAATATTGATTGGCTCTTCTTAGTGTGTCTTTTTCTGGTGTTTAACTATCTTTTATTCTCTATTCTTAAACTTTTTTTGTGTGTTGCCCTTTCTGAAACAAACATTTGTACTGTGTCTGATGGAAGTGTTGAAGTTCTCTCATTTTCATGTAACTTTTCTATTTCTTTGCAGCAATTTGGTAAAATCTTAGATGTTGAAATTATTTTTAATGAGCGAGGCTCAAAGGTAAGCAGTTTAATTCACCTGTGGAGTATTTTTTTGTATGTTTAGAATACTTATATGAGTACAAGGAAACAACTGCACTGCTGTGAAAAAATGATGTCTGAAATTTTCTGTTAGTGAAAGCATCCTCTGAGCTGTCAGTCAATTCTCTAAGCAGTAGAAATATCATTGGACTCAAATCTTTTAAAAGGGGTAATTTTAGCTACTCCAAACTGTCATCTATTTTATGGGAATGTTAATTTCTGCTGTCCTTATTCTTCAAGAGTAATTATCTTGTTTACTTTGAGTCCATTCTTAAAGATATTTGTAGGCAGGTTTGTATTAGTACTGGTATTTTTTTTTGCTTTATTGAAATGAAAGTTGATACTGATACTTAATAACTATCCTCTTTAGTAATTAGCTGGGAAAATATGTGATTGTACCAGATTATCTAAGTGCAGATGTTTTCCTCTTTAGTTAAAGCCTTAGTACACCAACCCTTTGAAAACAATCTATTTTACCATTTATTTGATTACAAGAGTTCTTATTGTATTGCAAACATTCATTTTTTTTCCCTGAAAATTACCTTGCCTTAAATGCATACTTCAATTTATTCAGTACTTAAGAAATGAAGGAAGATAGACTGGCAGTGCCTGCATTGGCACCTTACCTGGTGCAAAGCTGCAGCCCAGGATGTGCTACCAGCTTCATTATAGGGCTTGATATGTATGTCATACACAGATATTTTTTTTCCTTTTCTTGCCATGTCAGACACACAGGGAAGTTAATTCAGTAATGTTTGTCTTCCTGTAACTCATATATCATTTATTAGTGATGGAATTCTATTCCTGTTCTAGACATACTGTAATCTGCCATTTTTTAAGAATCGTATATATCATAAATCTCTCTTAAATCAGATATACTTTAATTTTGTTTATGCTCTGAAATTAAAGCCTTCCCTTTTTTTTTTTTTAACCTGACTAGAGGAGCTGAAATGTCATTGTTTATTATTCAGTCATTAATTAGTCCCCTTGGTAGCCCAAACCCAGTTGGAACATTTATCACTTTATTCAGTAAACAACTAAAATGGATAGTGGCTTAGAATCTTCTTCTCTGGCCAAAATTTATTATTCTTAAATTATGGCTGTTCAATAGTTTTTCCAAAAGATGTAGATTGTCCAGAACCTTCTCCTGTTGGAGAGTCCCATAAATTTCCAAAGCCATCCCACACTGGTCACCTTTGCTGGGTTGTGCTGAAGATGGAGTGGAGCTGAGCACACATTTCCCTTTTGTTTAGCCCTTAAATCTTACACAGGTGGGGATTTTAACCCCCACATCTGCACTGGGCTGCAGAAGTGTAAGGCTTTTCTAAAGCATTCGCAGGATGGATTGAGGAGGTTTTTCTGAATTGAGGTTTTTGGGGATGACATGAGAAGATATTTGAGATTTTGAATGTTGATTTTGTAGCACTGAAAACATTCCAGTGCCTTGTGCTAAACCCAAGATCCTAGAAGGGATTTCAGAAGGAGGAGTTTTCCTTGGTGGGTTTGTAATGCCAAGATCTCTTATGAAATGTTGCTGCACTCTCAGTGCTGCAGTGGAGCATCCGAGCTGGCTCCAGGTGAGCTGCTCCAGGTGCCTAAAGCAGTTCTGTGCTGCATCTCATGGCTCATGTCTGCTGCTTCTCATCTTGGTTAGTTATTTTAGGTATGTGTTCATTTGCAGAAGTACCCTTAGATTCTCTCAATTAAAGAGAAAGTTTAAAAAAAAAAAAAGGAAAAAAAAGGTTAGGTGTGCAAGAGACATCTTTGTTTTGATTTTGGCTTTGTTTTCTTTTTCTTTTAATTTTTTTCTTTAAACTCTTTATTTATTTTAATCTGATCATTTCGTGTCCATTCTGTAGGAATTAAGATGCACCAGATTAAACTCCCATTCCTGGCAGTGCTTATCTATGTTTTCATAAAATCCCACTGAAACTGAAAGGACTACTAAGTGGTTTCAAACTGAGTACAGGTAACAAAGTTTGCAGGATCAGAATTCAGAATTGTTTCTAGCTGCAGTTTGGCATAAGAATTGCTAGAATATGTTTTTGTTTCTGTTTGTTTTTCTTTCTTTTTATTCTAATAGTTAATGTTTGAAAAGATTCTTGCGAGAACAACAGAATTAGGTTCATACTCATGCCATAATAGTTAAGAAAAATGGAATTGCAATTAAAAAAAAATGTTAGAACACCACCATAAAGTGTCAAATGATTTTGCAGAAGTGATTCCTTCCATGAAAGAAAACCCTGAAATAATGCAAGTCTCATATTACAATTTTTTGTCTGTTTGGGTACATAATAATAATGAAGATAACTTTGTTAAACTTTTAGGGCAACACTGTTGACTTTTGAATTTTTGATCATTTTTTATCAGTTATAAATTAATGCTCTAGACAGCTACATATATATTTTCAGAAATCTGTTTCTATGAGTATGTATTAGTATATATCTAGTATATATAGACATCTATTTCTTCAAATAAGAGCTCCAAAGCACCTCCCAGATGAAATCAAAACCTTCTCTTGTGCTAATTTGGCTATTATTAAATCACTCGAGAGATTTGAAAAATAAAATGCATATATTTATATTACCAGTTAATAAAATATGTGGCACTCTAAGCTAGAGCAGCTGTTAACTCAGCTGCACATAAAACTGGTGTTCAAGTGTTCGTGTAGGTATTTGAATGTGTGATGAGTGGATCTGTGTTCTGTTCTTGAGCTTCTCTGTCAGCTAGGTAAGGTTAAAGATTTGCATAAATAATAAGAGCTTAATTTAAATAGTGGTGATTATGAGAATAAGTACAACATGAGGAACTGAAAAACTACAATGAGTATTATTTTCAGAATCTTTGAAGTTCCTGTTTTATCTTGGCTTCTGGCTCCACTTTGTATGTTTTTTTTCTACCTTTTTAGTGTAATTAGGTTTTTATCTTTCCCTTTAGTTGTTTGAACAAAAATTAGTTGGTAGTGCTGCTGTGAGCTGAGAAGATGGATGGAAAATTTTGACTAAAAAACTCCCACCAAATGTTTGCAGTTCTGAGAAGAGAAAATGGCTCAGCCAAGACAGCAGGGGAGAACAAACAGAACTGGGGGCATTTGTGCTATTCCATGGAGTTGGTCTCCTTGGATCCATGGATCCTGTTTTCTGCTGTGGAATTTTCTTGATGGCATCTTAAATTATGGGCTTTTTTTTTTTTTTAACAGAGCTTTACCAAGATAGAAGGAAGGAGTTGTAGAAGAAATAAAAATTTCAAGTTGAGGATGGGTTTAGGCACAAGAAAAGCCTGTGCTGGCATCTAAACCATGAGGATTAGTGCTGAGGAAGGGGGATTTACTTTCTCTCAACACTCCTGGTGCTTTGGGCAAAGGAGAGTTACATCCTCAGTGTCTTGTGACAAGCGAGGTCATGGCCTTGTGCTAAAATTGAGGAGGGTAGTGTGGAGCAAATGTGTGGAATCAGGTGTTCTGAGAAGGGCTGCAGCTGGGAGGGGAGCTGCTGACAGGGCACTTCAGCTCAGGCTGCAGGCTGGGCTTAGGAGGGGAAAAAGAGAGCAACAGTGGGTTTAAGGTACTGGGAAGAGAATAAAATAGAAACTGCTGCTGTACATAAATGCCACTTTTGGTATTCTAAATGGGCAGAAATAAATTAGTTCTTTGAGTAGGTAAAATAACCCAGATAAGGATCCTAATAATTACTTTTTTGGTTGATTGTTGATTAATTAGTTTTGTAGTTCATACCCATTGTTTGTCTCACTGCTTGGTGTCAGTTTTGCCTTAGTTTGATATTTGGTCTCCTCTCTGTATAAAATGTGTAAATAAATGTATAAAAGTCTTTTTTTTGTCCCTTTTTATTTAGTCAATCAGTGTGTATAACAGGTAGCACAGCAGAGTAAGTGGGTCAATGCTGCTCATAAAACTTAGCTGGGGAGTTGTGGTTGTGAAACCTCAAGGATGTAGAAGTGAATTTGTTTGGATCCCTTTGGGGGAGACATGCAAAGGCATTCTGGTGCTAATGCAAGAGTTACTTCAAAGGGTTGGTGTATGTTTCTAAAATGTTCTTCCATGTTTGATTTTTTTCTTTCCAAAATATTTGGTATTTTAAACAGTGTTTGATTTAACTTAGCACATAGAAGGAATTTTAGTAGGATTGGGATTGCTTGTTTTTGGCCTAATATTATAAAGCAAAGATTTGTCATGAGCAGAATTTCAGATTTGTCAGGTGCTCTGCTGTCCCACTAACGTGGGACTCTGGGGGTTTACCAGTTGCATGTTCTATATGTGGAAAGTAATATGCAGAACTAGTATATGAAGCAGTAAAACTTATTTAAAACGTTTGCATTTTTCTTCCTTTATCAGAGTTTCTTTTTCTATTCACATCATGTGATTTTCTTTGATCTGTTAATACAAGAAAGTTTATACTTTGTTCTAAAAGTACTTTTGTTTTCTTGGTGGTTTTCTTTTCCTTTTTTTTTTCTTTTATAAAAAAATAAGTAAAGGCTGTATAGTTTGACAAAAGTTTAAGTTACCCTAGTGTTGCATGGGAACAATGTTTCTTATGATCACAACAGCATGATTAAGTAGGCAATGTTTAGAGTATATTGACATTCAGTGTTGAATTTTGTGCACATGTTTTTTATTTCGTTGAGATATCTGCATGTCATTAAAATGTGGTTCGTTTTCTTTTCTCATTAGTTCATTTTTTTTTTCCTATGTGAAGACACTGTAATTTATTTTAATTTCATTTTCTTACCGTTAGATTTATTTTCCTCTGTAGTGACATGTAGAAAGGTATTTTTGGTATCATTCTTTGACTTTCTCAGAGGGTATTATCTAACTGATGACAGAAAGAAAAATTTGTTCACATTTGTCGCTTATTTATTGCACATCTCAATACGATTATAATTTCTCTAATTTGCATGTTACAGAACTGAAGCGAGGACAAGACAATATTAAATTAAAGAGCGAGAACATAAGCAAACAAGTGGTCATTGACTGAAATAATAATGTGCATGTTGTTTTCCCCCCTTCTCCCTCCTGCATGCAGGGATTTGGTTTCGTAACTTTCGAAAATAGTGCTGATGCGGACAGGGCGAGGGAGAAATTACACGGCACCGTGGTAGAGGGCCGTAAAATCGAGGTGCATGTTCAAAATATTTTCCTTTTCATCTTTTTTATAAATGTCTGCTTCACTCTCATTTGTTGTTTCAGATGCATCATTGGTGTCTTCTGTGTGCTCCCCTTTCCCCTTCCCATTGTTTATATATATATTTATATATAAAGAGAGAGAATCTGGCCTTACTTGGGTTTTTTATTATTATTTCTTTTGTAATTATTATTATTATTATTATTATCATTATTGCTGAAAGGTGAATGAGAGAATTAAAAAAAAAATTGAAAGCTTTAACATTTTGAAGTTATTATTTTGGATGTTTTGTAAATCGATGGGTGCAGTAGATTCCAAAAAAAACAGCCAACAAAAAAAAATTAAAAAAAAAATTGAGAACAACAACAAAAAAAAAGTGTGACAGACAAAACAAAAACAAAAGGTTGTTTTTTTCTTTTTCTTTCTTTTCTTTTTTCTTTTTTTCTTTTTTTCTTTTTTTTTCTTTTCTTTCTTTTTTTTTTTTTTGCTGCAGGGTTGATGCGGGATCCACAGTGGCTCTCAAAAAAAAAAAAAAACAAAATTCAGATTGGGAAAGAAGCATCCAAAAAAAAAAAATTTACAAGGAAAACAAAAAGAACCAAAGGCAGACTAGAGAGTGCCCAATTTTAAGGTTTAATTCACCCGAAGCCACGAGGCTCCTTTGGCTGCCTGGCCTGAGCCCTGGCTGTGCAAACGTGTTTCGGTCCCACTGGATCCCCTTCAATACTGCCTCAGTCGTTATTTGTTAGAATAAAAAAAAAAAGAAAAAAAAAGATACCAATTGAAAATGCTGTCGTCTTTTGAGTAAGATGTTGCATATTTTGCCTTTTCATTTTCCCCCCTCGACGGTAGCGCTTAGGGCCCTCACCAAACTCTCAGTAACCATGGTAACTGTATACATACCCATGCTGGCGATGGTGCTGAATGGTAAGTGGAGAAGTCCATCTGCCGTTTCACGTATTTAGCGCTGATATACCACGTGAATTTTTTTGACTTGTTGTATTAAGTTTTCTTGATGCTACATTTTTTTCTATATTGGTACGCCTGTAATTGAGTGTACGTTTTAAGCAAGCCTGGGAGGCACTGATTGGATTGAGGATATGACTTCGTGCACATCTTACTCAGATTGTTAACTCCATATTGTGTTAAATAATGCACCCTCTTTTTATCCTTTTGTTAGCTGTGATTTTAAAGCTTGAATGATTTTGTTAATTCTTGCAATGAAAAAGGCTCTTGTTCCAAGTGTTGAATGCTAGATGTTGCTTTTCCAATGGTACTTCTCTTCTGAAGGGTTATGTTGCACACTGCTAAAATTCGTTTGTCCCTTTTTTGACATTTTCTTTGTTTCCTTGTACCTTGTCTCTTTCCTTTCTACTCCACTGCATGTTCCTTCATGTAATCTTTTTTATTTTTTTTCTGTTTTGAGTATTTATTGTATCAGTGTTATCATGGAATACAAGCATGCTCTTAAGTCTTAAATTATGCAATACCTTTTAATTTGCTTTTAATGTCTTTTTATTAAAGTTTAAATGATATGATGTTGCTTTATTGAAATGATTTGTAAGTTAAAATGGTTATGAAAGTAAATGTAATTATAAATAGTATGATTTTGTTATGCACCTGTTGCCTTCTATAAATTAAATTGCATTTTATTTTTACATGACTAATAGCAGTAATAATGCATGCATTTAATAGCAACACAGGCCCTGCCTGTAACCCTTTCTAATCCAGTGTTCTATGTGCTTAGGTAAATAATGCAACAGCACGTGTAATGACAAATAAAAAGACGGTCAACCCTTACACAAATGGTAAGTGCATGAAACCTCAGAGCTCTGTTTGAATGCCCTGCATGTCCAAGCTCACCCCACTGAACTCATGAGGTGTCACCATCTGCATCTCCTGCATTTCCTGGGGCTCAGGCATTGCCCACATCCCAAACCACGACATGGGTGGGCATACATCCCCTCTGTGTGGAGCTCAGCTGATTCACATCCACGTGGGCACAGCATGCATCACTTTGCCTGCCTGGGTTATAACCTCAGTGGCTTGTGCAGAGGAAAACACACCTGACAGCAAAGTGGTACTCTCTTCTGACTTTGTGCAGTCTTCATGTTGCCATGAGGGATTCAGTGGGGCTTGGGTGATGGAGGTAGAGAGACCAGGAAGAAGAACTTCTCTGTCAGGCATGAGATAACTTTTAGTACCAAGACATGGATCCAGTCAAAGATAATTTCTTTGTCTTCCACATTTTGTTGGAAGAAAAGGGCAAACTTAATGGGTTCTGCTTCCAGTTTCTGGGAGGGTTTTTTCCCCATGGAAAAATCCAAATTCCAAGCTATCTAAAAGTAAAATTCATTCCAATACTGACCTAAGTTGATGTAATGTTATACATGGATGATAGAAAAGTAATCCATACATATCTGAGGGGTCTGGAAGCAATACCTTTTTTGAATGTTTTCTTTGGGAGTGTTTGATCACATGCTCCAGTGTGCATTTGTTAGTTCAGAAAATTCAGACAAGTTCCCAACTCAGCCATGTCAAACAATATCACAAGAACTAGAGTTAATTGCAGTTATGTTTCAGTTTTACTAGACTGTGTAGTTGTCACTATTTGTATTTAAATTCAGTGCAGTTTTTCCTATCCAGTAGAACCAGATGAAATCTGTGCATAAAAGTTTCCAGAGGTAGATGATATTCTTTTCTGTTTTGAAAAGCAATGGATCATATATTTTATATTTGATGTCTCATTAGTGAGGGTTTGCTAAAACCCAGGGCAAACAGTGGCTTTATTTTTTAATGAAAGGCTCATCATTTTTTCCTAGCACAATGAAAATAAAATAAAATGATGGGTTTTATTTGACATGTGATAATTGAGCTAGTTAAAATGATCTGGAGAAGGAAGGTCTGGAATTTCTCATGCTTTCTCAGAAACTCTTTCCTTCCTCATTTTGTATGTAAATGTGAAACTTGGCAAATGATGCAGATGGAAAAATCTCCTTGGTTCTTTACTGGTTTTAAAGCATCTCAGTGAATTTAGCAAAAGAGACACAAGGCTTGACTGGATCACATAACAAGACTTTGTTGCAATACAGAGAATTACACATATGCATATGAGCCTATGAACTCTGTCTGCTCTATTGTAGTGATGAAAGTAGTTTTTCTATAAATGATGATGCTTATTTTGTATTCATATCACCCTGAGGCTACAAAACTATTCATTAGCAAATAGCACGTTACATATCAGCACACCCAGGGCTGAAGGAAGGGAATGCTGGCAGTGAGAGAGGTGGGATTTTTAGGCATCTGGTTTTAGAAGAGGTTCATGTCTGTGCCCTGCACTGCAGGCTTAACTAGGCCATCCATGGTCATGTAGTAATACCCCAAACCAGGACAACTAAAATCTGCTGTTAAGTGTTACCCACTGGCAGTGTATTGTTCGTCATTTTCCATCCTGTTCCATCTCATCTCCATCCACAAAAGTATGAAATACCCTGTTCAGTGCATAAAAATTAGCATTTATCTTTGTGAATCCATGCAGAGACGGTGTTGCATGCAGAATGTTCTATTGTACACCTGTTGAGGGGTATCTACCAAGAAAAACTCTGGTTGCAATTCTTTTTTTTTTAACTTTTTTTTAATATCTCCTAAAACAAACACACAAGGGCAATCACGTTCCTCTTGCATAATGATTGCAAGCACCAAGGAATGAAGTGTAGATGTGCAAGGTGCTTCATTTAGTTTCATCAGTGCTTGTATTATCAGTCATCCTGGCATAGTGTGATTCTAGTTCTTTATCATTGTGTCAGGAATTAGCCAGTGCTGTAACTGATTATTTATTAAAGATTATTTTTGTCTAAAGTAAAGGTCTCCTCTTTTAAATAAAAGATAAGGCTAGTTTTTCTGCCAGCACATTAACATTTGCAAGGCTCTTCTGACGCAGGTAGCCAGAAACATTTTGTTTGCACGTGCCTGTCGCTTCAGAACTGCTTATTTTTTTAATGCCTGGCTTTATTTTTTAAAGAGTAGGTTGTGACTGACACGTTATTGGCAGGTATTCAAAAAGCAGTTGAGGCACATGTTGTGTTATATGAAAACATCAGGCACTGATATTTATTTTAATTTAAAAACAAGATATAGAGTGTTTTGTCTTTCATTCCTGAATACCGCTGGTTGTTTGATAACAGGGCTTATGTTGTTAATAGGATTGCAGAAGTTGGTAAATTTTGAGGCACAAAAACATGGATTTTTTTTTAAATGTGTGCAGCTTCATTCAAATAAGTTGTTTGCTTTTCTGTCTTGTATGGTCTTTGAATTAAATATGCTTTCCACTGACTTTTGGCTGTCCCAGATGAGCAGTTAATAATTTCTCAGTTTCTAGAAGAGCTTTTCTTTGGGAGTTTATCAGACTGGATGATTTTGATGGCTCACCTCATGCATTGGAGATAGAACTAGCTTTCCTTTGCAAAGGCATTCAGTGTTGGAAGTTCTACTTGTTGGCAAAAATATTTGAGATGTTTTTAGATGCTCCAACCTCTCCTGTTCTCAGCAGCACTTTCTTCTGGTGCCCATATTGCAATTCAGGATGCTCATCCAGGTGTTTCAGGGCATGGTAGAGTGTTATGGGCAAGTAGATTCAGAGAACTGCAGCAGTAAATGAGGAACATGAAACAGGGATCAGTAAAAGGATAAATTGTTTTAAAGTTTATACTTCCAGTGCCTTGAATTTGAGCCTTCTGTTGATCTGAATTGAGATTCAAAATCACAGCTAGTGACTATTAGCACAGTTAAATTCCCTCCCACTCCCCTTCCTTCCCCACCTCTGGAAGCAAACAGGAGGGAAGCAAATGGTATCACAGGGTTCTTTCCCACCCAAGCCTTTCTTCAGCCTCTCTGGTCTGTGAAGGAAAAATAATCCTCTCTGTGTTGCTGTGCCCCATTTTCTCCCACAGCCACTCTGTGCACCACAATCACTCCTCCCCTTCACGCTGAACATGAATTCCTCTGGATGGCTCTGCAGGGTGGGAGGCTGGGTCAGGCAGAGGGCTATTTCTTTCCTTGGCTGGTTTTTAAGTTTTAAGCTTTTATAGTTTCAACTTGAGGAGGAGATTAATATTTTGACAGAAAGAAAAATGCACAAAATTACACCCACAGCCGAGGATTTGCCTCCTCCAGCTGCTGCACTTGGGTTACTTGGCAGCTGCTCGCTCGGATCCATCAACTCCCATCACACTTGATTAACCCACACAGCTATGGGCCAGCACATTGTTGGCTGACAAGATAAAGTTAAGTTTAATTACTGTTATTTTCACAATGAATGAAGTATTTCCTCTATAGGCTTCAAAAAGTTAGATGAGACAGCCGTCACTGGGAGAGTGGTAAGGAGCTGAAATATGAGAGTGCCTTTCAGCTGTGAAGAACAATCTGCGTCTTCCAAGATTTTTTTTTTCTTCCTCTCAGACAAATTGTGGCACTGTTAGTGTAACTTAGGAGCTGAGACATGTCTGTCAGCTGCTTTGACAGCAAAAGCTGACAGATATAAAATTCTATCCAATCTTTCATTTTGGGTGGTGGTGATCAGTGGTCTTCTGAGGAAGTACTGAATTAGAAATACTGAATATTCCCCAAGCTGTAAAAAGTTACATTTTTACTGAAAGTCTCAAAATCTGAATGATTTTCTGTCACACAAAATTTGGCTAAGAGATATGGTGTACCACAGTGTCCCTAAATAGAATCCTGTGGTATGTAAAATGGAAGGGGCAGGTAAAAATCCAGTGGTATTTTCAGGAGCAAAGACACTTTATCCCTTCCAGACTGGGCATTTTTCAGCTTCTGTAACTGACTTTTAGATACACAGAACAACTGCAGTCAGTTCTGCAGAGCAGATGTCATGCAGTGCTGCTCCTTACTCTGAACTGAAGTCATGGGTTGCCTTTCTAAACCACCCCTCCCCTCTGTTCCTGAACAGTTAGTGGTAAGTAGTGAGTGTGTATCAGATAGAGACCCCTTGAAAGGGTGAGAATAGTTTTCTTTTGTGTTGCTTACTGACATTTTGCATTTTTCACATCTTCACTCTTACAAAACCTTGGATTTTTATGATGTTCACTGCACTTTTGCATTATTTGATACAGCCAAGGCAGAAAACAGCCCAGTGTGCATTTAAATTCTGATAACCTTGGCTTTTGTGATTTTGAAAAGCCCTGTTGTCACTGTCTCGATTGTATTTTCATTACAGCAGCAGTTCTAAGTTCTATTTTAAGTACCATAGTTCTGGAGTTTACAAGATGCTTTTGCTCAGGTTTTTTGCTTTATTCCCAATTACAAAAGGTGCTTCCCACTCCTCTGATTTGAGTGTGATTTAGGAAACCCCTAATTTTTCAGTCCCAGTACTTCAAAACAATTGTTCACTTAAGAAAAAAAGAATGAGCGTGGGTGGGGGGGGATGTTCTGTGGAGTTTGCAGTTAACTGGGAGTGGATCTACCTGTAGCTGAGCCAAAGGCAGGAACTGGCACTTCACTGGCAGCTGAGAACACTAACGACCTGGCCAGTGTTTTATTTTGTTCTCCTCTTGCCCCTTCCCCTCCAGCATGGTTGTCCTTAGCTTTGCACAGACCCTGCTTGTGCAGCCAGCCTGGAACAGACTTACCTGCAAATGCCACATCTCATGTAAGGGCAATGATTTGGAGTTTGGCCAGGACATGCAGGCCAGGAGATATGTTGGTTCTGTGCTTTGGTTCAGTTGCAGTGGTGGGAGGGCAGTGATTCCTGAAGTCAGAGGCAGTGGCTGGGTTTGTGCCCCTGCAGAGCTGTGCAGGGTGTGAGCAGCGTTTGTCAGCTGGGAGTGCAGGGGCTGAGCCCCCCCGGGGGTGTCTGTAATTGTGCTCTTCCAGCACAGGCAGATGGACAAAGTCCCTGGCATTTGGCTGGATCCCACGTCTCTCTCATGTCACAACAGGCATTTCCACACTGTGGCTGTGCTTTCATTTTTCCCAGAGTAGAATCAAAGTGCTCCAATGATTTGGTTGCCTTGTAACCCGCACTAACACTTATCAGGAGCATTTCTGTCCAGTGAATGAGCTGTCCTGGCCTCTCTCAAGCCACGACCAGGAACTGCTCTGCTCTGGTACTGCAGGGGACAGGGACACCTGAACTAGTGCTGACTGCACTCCACAGCTTCAGGAGTAAGTCAGGAGAAGTCACCTGCTCATAGACCCCAGTGCTACATGTCCGGAGAATGCCTTGTTTCATTACTTATTTCCATACTTCAGAGTTTGATATTAAAGATCAGTAATCAAAGATGCCTATAAAACTTTCATTAAAATGACCTTTCTTGAAGCCATTTTGTCTGCATATTTCTATGCAATAATAATTATTATTATTATAATCACTAATTACAGTATTAACTCCGTTATGTTTTTATGTTTGCTGCAGGCTGGAAATTAAATCCAGTTGTTGGTGCAGTTTATAGTCCAGAGTTCTATGCAGGTAAGGATTGTGCTATAGTTGTCCATGCCATATTTTATTTTAGTAGTCTTTAAAACATGCAAAAGTACAGAGTATGTGTTTGGTGTGAGGTGTGGTTTCTTTGTGTGATTCACATTATCTCCAAGTTATTTGCAGATTTTTGATGCAGGATTTTACGTTGCTTGGGCATACTAAACTTTACAGGGAAAATATATGAATGCCTTTTTATTGGAAATTAGATAGTATAACATGAAATGTACTGCAATATCCCAGTCCTACATGAGATTTTATTTTATTTATATTTTATTTTATATTTCAGTACAATCTCTTTCCTCCAGGAATTATTTAAGCGTAGTGAAAAACAACAGTAAAAAATCTTACCTATAAAAATATATTTTTTGTACATACATGTAGGTCACACACATAAGTGTAGAGCATTTTTGTTCGTAATGGGGTTTGGAACATATTTCTTTAAACGTTGTATTTAGTTTTTCAGTTTCATATTTTGGTATTTTAAATCTATATTATCATCTGAATCTTCAGTGAGGATGAGTTCTGATCCCTGTTACAGCTTGGAGTAAGGGAGATCCAATCTTTTTCTGCTGGAATTCAGTCATGGCAAGCATCACTTCTAAATGTGCTTTAGCAACAAGGTTGAAAATAAAATTAATTGTACTCCAAAATCCAGTTGATTTCAGAGGAATTGGAATCCTGCCCATAAACAGGTATTGGGAAAGCATTTTTGATAGGTGGTAGTTGAGCACTGGAAGAAGCTGGAACTGGGGAATTTCCGTTCATGGAGATATTTGAGTCTCCACTTGACAAAGCTGAAAACTTGTGTTAGTTTGAGGCATGTGAAGAGATCAAAATTGTTAAAAAGGACACTGTTACAGGTACTTGTTTAAAAAAGCTGCCTGTAATACATCCAGTGCCTTTAGTGAAATAGATAAAAATGTTCTAATTAGGATAAAAGTGGCACAGTATAATAAAACTACTACCTTGGCGTTCATGGGATCGCAATATTTAGTGTAGGCAGAATTTATTTTCCCCCCTGATGAATGTCTATGTTGAAAACAGGAATTTAACATTGATCTCCTTTGAACAGTTAGTGAACCAACCCTGAACCTGCATAAATTAGAAAGTCAGAGTTATTAGTCATTTTATATAAATGACTTTGTGTTAATGACAAATATAATAATATTCCCATAGTACAGTAATCAATTTTCTAATACGTATGCAGAATTAACAATCTGACTTATAATTGTCTCATGAAGTAGGGCATGAAGAGTTCACATAGTTTGTAAATTAAAATCAATATTTTCAATCTCTCCTGAAGGTAATTTTCCTAATTTACTGGACTTTTCCCTAACATTTATTTTGTCTTTTAATTATAAAATGGCAGGTTATTGATTTTTTTGTATAACCTCCTAAAGTCCCAAGTGCATTTTTATTGCCAACACTAGGGAGGTGTTTGCCCTCCTTAATGAGAATCTTTAATTACCATTAGAAGAGTATTAATTTAATTTTATGAATTATGACATGCACTCCACCACACCTATGCAGGAAGTTCTATCAAGGTACTTCACTTATTTCAGGGGGGGGTTTTTTGTGTTTATGCGTGCAGACAGTTTTATGTTTGGGTTGTCTTTTATTCATGCATTTCAAATGCATGTTTTTACATTGGCTCAAGGATGATATTTTCCCAGACATTTAAACTTTCTTTTAAAAAAAATCAGTTCAAATTGTGCAGATGTCCTAAAGCTGTTAGAAAATGAAACAGTAAAAAAGCACCGCAGTTGGAATAGAACAATGCAACATAATTTTATTTAGATTCCCCCCACCTTTCTTAGAGAAGAAGCAATTGCACTTTTGAAGATTATCAAATTAGAAATGTGATTTTTAAGAGAGTGAAAGCTTCAGTCATTTGGTTTAATTATTGTCTCCAACACTGTCATGATAAAATCATACCAACTTTTTCAGTCAGCGCGAGAAGTTCCTTTCGCTCCTAATAAATGATGAAAAATTTGGCCACTTCTGAAGAAAAGATGATACATTTGCAGAGAAACTGTTGATTTAAAGCACCTTTAATCTTCATAAATAAGTGCAAAACAGAAGGTTATCCAAAGCTGTCAGGATGGCACTGATGGATGGCAAATTGCCCCGTTTCTCAATTGCCGGTGAAGACACGCCGCCAGGCTGAGCCGTATTGTACATCATCGCTGCCAGCTCATTGCTGTGATTAAATATTCCATCAGTGCGGCTGGAAGGCGGCAAAGCTTAACAAGATTCATAAGATGCACCACTTGAATACACATAACTCACTTCCTTGGCTGGAGAGCACCCCGCATGCAAAAGAAAATTAGAGTGCAGTTAAATTACTCCCTAAGACAAGATCAATAGAGAAGGGAGAAGATCCCCTAATGCAATGCAAATCTAAGATATAGTTATGTCCTGACAACCTGAAGCAGACAATTAAAGTCAAATAGGGAGGAACGCAATGTAAATCAACCCGAAAACCTTGAAGATAATGGTAAACAGTAGGACCAGTGACATGATTGTTATAGCTCAGCTCTTTTTTTCTGAGTGTTCACTTCTGTGAAGGAAAGCCTTTATGGAGGAGACACGTGGCAGCTAAAAGTGGAGAGGACAGGATGTGTAGCACGACAGACGCTATGCAAGTAAAGTATTACTTGGGGACTGCAAAATACTAGATATTTACAAACCACTATAGATTTTTCGTCCTGGGTAGCCCCTCTAAAGCTGTTTTTGTGAGTGTGAAATGCTCACGCTGTAGTAAATTAGAACCCTCTGGAAATACAGCTGTTTAGCCTTGGTAGGGTAGTATGGATTTCCTGTGACATGTTCAGGATGGGCCCTTTGAAGGCTGGTCTGCAATTCCAAAGCCTGGGAAAGCTCCCTGTTGGCTGCTGACTGTGGATGTGCTGGTGAATGTGCTGGCCCAGCTCCTGCCCTTCCCACCACTCCACTGGGAAGCCCTAAAATGATATTTAATAGAAAACAAGAGGACAGTGATTTCTTTTTCATTTATAATCTCCAGCTTTTCACAGCAACCCAGTTTTCTGCATATAATGATGGAAAAGAAATATTTAAAAAAATTGACCTGTGGCCACACACACTCCCTCGATTAAATAAAAGTTTATGATTTAGGTGGTTTCCCTCCTTGTGAGAAAGAAGTGCCTGATGAAGTTATGATTTCAATTTCAGCTTTTCTTTTCCAGGAAACTATTTATCAAGATTTTAGGCAGGTTCTAATGAGGAGATTTGTTAGAAGCACTGTGTGATTCATCTCACAAAGTCTTCATGTAAACTGGGGCAAATTTTTTATTTATTTGTATACCCATCCAGTTTTAAATGCATCCCAGAGTGACCCATAGTTTTGCTGTATCAAGCCAGAATCTGTTCACTTCACCCATACACTCCTTTATGGCTGGGAAAATACAGATTTCCAGCAGGGTTTCTTTGCTAGGTGTGCTCTGGTACTTTCTTTCTGTGGTTTGCTATAACATCATATTTACCTGCTTATTTTTATATAGTATATATTTTATCTGCAACACCTAGCATCCCTTTCAGCCTCAGGCAGTCTGAAAACCAAGTTCTATGTTATTCCTTTCAGTTACTGCAGATATTTTGTTTTTTGGTTTCTAGAACGATAAATTTTTGAGCAATCTCTTGCACTCTCCTTATTGAAATATAGAATATTGTTGCACCTGTATTACTACAACAGATCAGTCCTTTATAGCAGGTAGCTTAAGACACTGTAAGGCCATTTTAAGACTCTCTCATTCATGGCATAAAATGAATTTGTTATACCTGTTGAAGAGGTTTCTTTTTGGCAGTTTCTGTATCTAAGGTGGGGGAAAAGATGTTTCAGAAATTACCTGGAAATCTAATGAACACTCGGAGAACAGTGGAATTCACAGGGACTCACCTGAGAAAACATTGTCTAGAATAATGATGATGGATAAGGAATTCTTTAAAAGCTCACTTATGTCCACACGATCTCCCTCTATTAAATAAAAACATACTATTTAAGGCGGTTTTTATTCCCAACTAACAGTATTTCTCCACAGTTGGCAGTGGAGAAAGAAGAGACTGGAGACTAGTGGGGAAGAACCCTTAGAAAAAGTCCTAGAGCACAGCTCAGTGACAAGGAATAGAGCCCATTCTCCTTTTACTCACGGGACTATTCTTTCTCCTGGATAGTCAGGGAGGTCTAGAAGTTTTTCAGGAGGTAGTTTCAAGAGTCATCCTGCACAGCTGAGTAGCTGTAGTCACTTCATAGTCTTCACCAGTGAGGACTGTTATAGACACCCAGTTCCTTGGGCAATTAGTAATCATTCCAAGGTCACTGGCAAAATTTCCCCCCCATCAGTTAAAATGAGAGGGGAAAACCTTGTGCTTTTTTAGCTGTTTTATATGCCCTCAGAAGACAGAGAAGTTTTAGATGTCCAGGCCTTTTTGGCATGTTGTGAATTTGGAAGGCTACAGTTCCCACCAGCAATCAGATTTTGTAACAAGCTTCCTTTCACAAGTTTGCTTTAAAGTTTGAAATACAATGTTTTACATAATTAAGAAGTAAAGAAATACCATACTAATATGTATAAAAATATACAGTTAAATAAGAGGAATTCAGGGGAAAAGAGGATTCCTGTACATTTGCCAACACTGATTCTCTTTGTTCATGTCTTAAAGCATCTATTTCTGGAGTGGGAGAGCACCTGGGATTCATTTTGTCTTTATAGTGTTGCTCTTTGAATTTAAATGAGTCTTGCATAAGCTCAGCAAATACCCCAGAAACACTTCTCAGGGAGGATGTTGGGGCTTGTGAAGCTGAATTCTATGCTTGCACAGCAGTTCTAATCCTGGGGTAAAAGTTCACTGTACCGTATCTCTAAAGCATAATTTTAGTGAAAACTGGCTGTCTGTCACTACAGAGATTAATTCATTTTACCATTTGATTACATACACTTAGATTTGAACCTTGCTAATGACTTATCAGATTTTCCTAAATACATATATTTCCAAGATCGTTAGATAAGCATCTTAAATAATTTTCTTATTACGGTTAAATAATTATTTTTTAATATTCCACCTGTTATACAGATGCTCCTTTTCAAAGCATAGAGCAAAGCAGTAACTGTTGTTTCAGCAATCATAATGTTCAAGTGCCATCATACAAATGATGACATCCTGGCCAGATTAACACCACTGATGAGAGCTAATGCTTTTCTAAAACTCTGTGGAGCTGTTACAAGCCATTACAGAGGAAATGCAGGTTGTGAAAGATGAATAAAGTCAGTAGAAAAATGGAATTCAGCATCTGTACCAGCTATTTACTAAAAAAAAAATTTTAAAAAATCCAGAATTAATTATGCCTTATATTACATTATGATGAGTTTTTCATTAAAATGTATACTCCCATGTTAACAAGTATTATTCAAAGAATAACACCAATTACTTATTTTTTAAAATATTAATTTAGTTAATTGGTTATACATTTAAATGTGGAGCAAGATTAGTCTCCCTTTATTCACCATTGTATTGAAGACTGCACATTTTAAAGAGAACATCACAGATCCTGTCAGTATTACCCTTTTAAGGATGTTTCTTTTGGATGTATATTTAGGCTTTGATACTGTTCCTATGTGATCTCTAAAAGAAATTCCATAGACCTGATGATTTAATAGCAAATCTTGAGCTGTAGATAGAGCTTTATACCAGAAGACAGGGAATGGTTAAGGGAGTTCTTGCTTCTTCAGAGTAAAAGTTTGGAAATTTTGAACCTCAGTCCAGTGCAGAGGAATCATTTGATACTGGATTATGATGAGTTTGTGCACAAACAGAAACTCTGGTTTTGCTGAAAGTTAAGAGTTCTTTCAAACAGGGGGAAGGAGGTGTCTGGTTGGTTCTGTTTGCTTGGTAGTGCAGTCTTGCTGAGATGTAGGTCTGGATCTGCTGACCATGTTTCCAGCTTCTCCCAATTCCACATAGTAGGAGGTTTGTCTTTTTTTTTAAATATTATTTTAATAAAACCAATGAAAGTGTTCTGATCAAGCAGGAGCTGTACTGTCCTTTCTTTCTCATTGCATTGGTTCTAACTTCTTGGATGTTCAAATGTTTTTATAAGTGATCAAATTTTGAAGGGCTAAAAAGGATGTTAAGTACTGTGGTTTACTCACAAAGAGAATATTTTTGAGGGAAAATTATGCTTGGACTTCTCTTATTCAAATATCACTCTGGTACTTAGTGAAAATATGTTCTGTGGCTTCCTGATTGGTGAGAGACCAAAAATAAATTAAATAAGGTGACAGCCTCTCCAGACTGTCTGTGATGTAGGTTTAGAGGCTGGATATAAAACCAGCTACTGCTCCTGTCTCACCAGTGAGTCTGTGTGGGCACTGCCTGGACCTGAGATCAAGGCTGTAATATCTGTGCTGGGTGTCTAACAGATCAAATTTGGGTTGTAATCCAAGTACCAGCCATGGATTGATGTAAAAAGCAATGGCTTAAGAAACTCTCAGAGGAAAACTGAAGACAAACTGCAAGGTTATCACTAAAACACTTGTTTGTTCAGAGCTGGGTGGGATATTTGCAATGCTAGATAAGTTAATAGCAGTTATGCAGAGGAATAAATTCCTCTGATTAGAAGAATAACAAAGTTAGGAAGATCCATGCGTTAGGATGGACAGTCAGGCAGACAAACTATTCTGAAATGCAAAATAGTAAAGTAATATATGAAATGTAAAGTTAATACCCTTAAGCGGAATGGAAAACAACTCTGCCGTGTGTTAAACCTTGATTACATCTGTAAATTAATGCTAAAGCAGCTTAAGATTATGGTTAATTCCAAACATATAGCTAATGTTTTCTGTTCTGCCTTATGCATTTTTTTCCCATTTTGGGCATTGGATGACAGGATCTCCATATATTTGCAGCCTCGCCATATATTTGCATTGTAATTGCATTTTCTAATATCTATTGAGAGTACATTTGAAAATACAGAGCTTTCATTCATTTAGTTATTTCCGGAAGTAGCTGAGATGAGGCTGTGCTTCCAAGCTCTGTCAGTTTGGTGCTTTCTGGCTTTCTTTGAAAATCTCCAAGCACAGAACTGCTTCTAGCAAAAGTGAGTGTTTTGGAAAGTTTGGAAATATTGCATTACCATTTTTGTAATGATTTTTCATACTCCTGGAATTCTGGAATCTGACTGGTCTAGGAAATAAAATAGACTAGCTAAAGCCAGGATTGTGCCTGATGATTCAATTTTTGCTCTTTTGTATTCTCAGCTTGTCACTCGGAATAGAATTTTGTTTATAAGTTAAAACCAGCAAATAGAACTGAGGGATTCGTAATTTGCATGTCTGCATCTAATTGCATTAGATTTGCATCTCTGTCTTATAGATTTACTGAAATAGGTAATTTACACAGAAAATAGTGTCTTGACACAATATGAGAGGATAAAGCATAAACACATCCACTTGTAATCCCTCCAGGGCCATGTTGAAACTGTAGTGTTTGTGTTTGGGCAGAAAGGCTCCACTTGCGTTTATTCTGTGATTCTTTTCTTTGCAATCTTTATTCAACAGGCAGATGTATGAAT
This sequence comes from Pithys albifrons albifrons, assembly GCF_047495875.1. Lineage (NCBI taxonomy): Eukaryota > Metazoa > Chordata > Aves > Passeriformes > Thamnophilidae > Pithys > Pithys albifrons. The sequence continues at coordinate 4,734,281 of NC_092473.1, forward strand.
GTGACCCATTTTAGTTATCAGCAGAACATGAGTGTGTTTTGTGTATTCTCAAGTATCCAATTTCAAGGACAGTATAATACCAGCTCAGAGTTTATATTTATACTTCAGGCTTTCTCTCAGGTTTGTTTCTTAAAGTTACAGATGAACCAAGGTAAGGTTACAACGAACCAGGAGTAACCATCATTTACCTGCCTATCTACTGCTGCTTGGAGCAGCTAGAAAGATTAGGAATAAAGATTGGATTTCTCAAAGATCCTGAGCAACTTCAGTGGGACACATGTCCCAGTGTAAAATAATGGCAGTGAATATCACAGAATATCAATTGATGTGCACCTGAGGCTGTAGGTACATAGAGAGATATAGAGAGAACATATTTTGTAGGAAAGCACCACTCCTATTTTTTTTTAATATGACTGCATAGTGCATTTCCAGTTTTATACTTTTCTGGTGTTAATGTGTTGATGTTGTGAGTGCCCCCAAAAACAGGACTTCGAGCCGTGTTAGTGTAGGGTGAGATAAAAAGTAAAGGTCCTTTAATGACACAGGGCCTACAGCCCACAGGAATACAGGATGACATGCATGTGCTCTCCAGTTCTTGTTTCCATGGCTTTTATAATAAGATCCCTCCAATCATTGCTTTACACATTTCTCAGTCCAGCCCTGGTCCAACCCCTGGAATTGGGTCTGGGGTCGTCAAGACCCTCTGTCTTCATCAGCTCTTCTTCCTCAGGCACACAAAGGTCTCTTGGAGTTCATCCAGTTCTGACTTCTGGGTCACTCTGACCTGTGTTTATGTTTCATTCTGTAGGCCTTCTGATATCCTTCAGCTCTACCTTGGAAAGGAGTCTAAACAAGATTAATTAACTAAAGGAATTTGAGCTCCCTGTTCTGGGACAGGGGTAGTGATAGAAAGGCATTAAACTTAAACTGTTAGAAATATTAACCCTCTAAAAATCTACAACTACTGTGTTCCTAAAATCTACAAAATGTGAAAATCGGCACAGAAACCACTTTGGCATCATGTGGGTAAGGATTTACACTTGGATGCCAATGATAAAACTTCACTAAGCACAGGTAAACTGAACTCTGTAGCCATGTTACATATTTCGGTACAACAGCAGCTGGGTTTGTGTGATACCATCATTTCATTTTGGTTACCAGACAGGGAATGTCTGTGGCTGGTAAATAATTTTTAAATTATATTTGGAAAGGACAGTTTGTTGCAACTGTTTTGCTTTGTAAATGGAAACATTACATAACTTGTTCCTGCTGTAGAGCCCATCCATGGTAAGGTTGGCATGCTAATTAAATACAAAGGAGTCTCACACTGTGTGTGTTTCTAAGCTGGCATTTCTTTGCCACATACCAGCAGTGCCATGGCATAACCAAAACTTGCCAGTGAAAGTGCCAAGCTATTCCTCCCAAAGCAATCCTTGAGAATTTCTATAGATCTCTTGTGGAACTTTTTGAGGGTGAATCTTTAAGGCAACTCCTCATGTTGGGAGGAAGGAAAAGGATGCTGGCATGGGAGCAGAGTTTAAAAGAATTTGCCACTTCCCAGCTGCTGTGCTATCCTGAAGCTCATTCCAGGTTTAAGGCATCACAGTATATACTGCCAGGGGTAGTCTGATCAGTTGTGTGTGATGTCAGGCCCTGGAGAAGGAGAGATGCTTGTTACTGTGGGCTGAGTTATTTATAATACAGAAAGAAGAGAGGAGGTGGGGAGGAAAGGACTTAGGGAATTTATATCTTACCAGAGCTGCAAACTTTGGTGCTTGTCTGATTTTTACTGATGTTATTAACACCTTCCAATCCCAGAATGTGACTGAGCACACTGGACACTGCACATTCATAACAGGGGAGACAGGTCTGCTTCCCAAAAGCGGGGAAATGATATGGCTGGCAAAGAATAATTGGAATGGTGGCTTACAAATGATGTTTGTTGTAACATGCATTGCTGTTCCCTGAGTTCATTGAGTGTTTAGGTGACACTCTGAGAGGTGATAATAAAGAAATACACGCTATGCTTGGAAAAAGTTATGGAAGGAACATTAACATCTTAAATAGAATTTTTGAATAGAGCGATCACAGAAAACGTCTTAAAGACAAATACCTTCACCTCCTGGTTTTTTAATATGTGTGGGGGTTTTTCCCCTGTTTATGTGTGAGGTTATATGTGGGTCAGGGACTTACTGCAGAAGTGTGTGTATAGAGCACAGAGTCTCATTACCAGGAACAAGTACACACAGGTTGTTCAATAATTGAATGTATTTCAGGTTTGCTGACAGAAGGCAAGATGAATAGGGGTTTGGACTTAGAGAACTCACATTTAGATATCAACTACTTTAGATTTTCCTCCCTGCCCTCTGGTTTAAGTGAAACCATATATAAACTTTGGTGGGATTAAACATAGGTTTTGTTTGTATTTTTAGCGTATTGGAATAAAGGAGGTGTGTGGGTTTGGGTGATGCTACTTTATTGCTTGTAATGGATGAAACACACAGCCATCCATGAGTGGTTGTGTTAAAATCTGAGATCCCAAATAACTGAAGGCCCTCACAAAGCACTTTTTTCTTGAATTAACAGCATATTTAAAAGCATACTAAGGCTGTGTAGTTTGGCTATTGATAATGAAGGGCTAAAAGAGCACTTAACTACTATTATGTATTCAAGACAGAGGCTACAGAGACTCTCTAAATTCCCTAGTCAGACGGGACAATAGGAGATAACATAAGCTATTATTGTACAACAGTAGCTTTTTATTAGGTGTTTCTGATCCATTTCTGTGACACATTTTGAAATAATCCATCATAGAACAATAGTTCAGACCAGAACAAAGATAATGCTATTTCTGTCTGAAAAGGCCAATATTAAATTACACTTTCAGAACAGCAAATCAAGAGCAGACACGGATTGCTTGTGAGGATCTTTGATACACTTGCAAATCTCCTGATTTTGTTCATGAGAGATGCAGCTTTACAGTTTTCTTCATGCATTGTCCATTGAAGTGTACAGGAATAATAGTTGTTGCAAAAGGTGTGAAAGAAAACAGTGATCAGAATGATCAGAACTAACCCAGGGAGAAGATGTAACATCCAGCTGGATTGGGAGAAGAAAATGAAATAAAAAAATAATGTAACAGTTTATAATAATATAGTCTAAATGGGGCACAAATAATGTTAGTTTTTATTCACTTTCTCCCATGGCTTTGTTTGGATTCTTTTTGTGGTAAATAGTATTATAGAATTTATGAAGTGGTACTTAGCTGTGAGAAGCAGTAAGAAGCTCCTTTTGGTAACACAATACAATAAATATGTATAAAAAGCAGCTGCTTTACCTGGATAACTGAGAGTACAATGGATTAGAGTCGTGTAATCATCACTAAATCTCCTACTATGTAGTAAGTTACTTAGTTCCTGTATTACAAGTGCTCATTTTAGCTACCTGTGCACTAATATAAGGTGTAGCCCAGCTCTGCATCTTCACTTGATAAATTCCTGCCCCTGAAAATGTTTCTCTGATTCCCCTCTCACTATGCTGGCAGCAGTGAGATGCTGTGGAGAACTCAGCCCCACTCTCACTTTGGAGCTCTAGATGAAGGTTTGGTTCTTTAGGGGTCCTGGAGTGAGAGCAGGAGCTCAGTGTCCCCCTGTGTCCCACTTTGTCATGTCCCAGACTGAGAGCAGGAGCTCAGTGTCCCCCTGTATCTCACTTTGTCATGTCCCAGACTGAGAGCAGGAGCTCAGTGTCCCCCCATGTCCCACTTTGTGATGTCCCAGACTGAGAGCAGGAGCTCAGTGTCCCCCTGTATCTCACTTTGTCATGTCCCAGACTGAGAGCAGGAGCTCAGTGTCCCCCCATGTCCCACTTTGTGATGTCCCAGACTGAGAGCAGGAGCTCAGTGTCCCCCTGTATCTCACTTTGTCATGTCCCAGACTGAGAGCAGGAGCTCAGTGTCCCCCCATGTCCCACTTTGTCATGTCCCAGGCCAACCCCCAGGACCTGAAATACTAAAGCCATATTTATGGTGGTGAATTGTAAGCTCAGGTCCTCAGAAAAGGTGTATAAACTTTAAACCATCTCAGCACTAAAGGTTTCTAGAAGTTTCATCCTGTGACAGGAGAGAGCTGTGCCCCTGATCAAGGGCCTGCAACACTGCTAGTTTTAGATCAGCAACGTGATTTTAGCTAGTGGAATAATTTTTTTTCTACTGAAAATGCTACTTAAATTTATATTTCCATGAGGAATTCCTATGAATTGTGTGAATTCTTGTAATCTAATTCCAGTTCTTTACTTTTAAGCTGTCTGTAGTGCTGGCTACACAGTGGTTCCAATTAAAAGCTATTTTGAACAGAAGTGGTTTAAAATCCTTTATAATTTACTGGAACGTCCACCTGTTGTTGATCTTGGGTGTTTCTTCTTGGCTTTCTGAGTATTTGAGGCACACAGTGAGCTTTGTGCTGCGTTTGCATGAGGCAGTGAGTGGTCTCTGCAGCATCACCACTTATGGTGCAGCTTCCACCTCTGCTCTGTAGATTAGTTTATATAAATCATGTAAATAACTGTACACAAAACCTTATTTTTGGAAGTGTGATAAAATCAAGAGAATACATTTAGTCAGATATCTTGAAACCACCAGGAACTGAATTTTAAGTATTCTAAAAATATCAATGACTTCACATATATTTTTTTTCAGAGCCCTGAGTGTTTTTAGAGTAATTATTTCTCAAAATAATCGTGCTTCAACAAAGGGCCTAATCAAACAGTACATGCTTAATCATGGACCGTAGGAGAAAGGAGTGGAGGAAGAGAAGGATGAGAGGAAATAGTCTTTGATCTTGAAAAGTATGTTTTTGCCCTCAGCCTGTGTGCCAGGGTGAGGGGTGGATCTCTGCAGGGGTTGGGCAGTGCCAACTGCACATCCCATGGGCTGCACATGGGGAGGTATCAGCCTGAAACACGCTGGGACAGATGGCATTGGAGAATTAAAGATGAACTTTGTATGATTGAAATTTTTTAGAGTTCATCAGCTCCATGTTATCATTAATAGTTTGAACAGAGGAGGTAAGAACTTTCTATTAAAACCTTGCTTAAAAAGCCCCCACCTTAATTCCATCATGCTAGAATTTAGTATTCTGAAGGAAAAATATTTCTTTTTTTTTCATTAGGGAGTTTATAGATTGTTTCTGTGTTCTGAGGTTTATCCAAGATCTTATGGTAAATAATTCAGTCTTGCCTCAGTTATATTAATTACAGTTTAAATATTTTTAATACCAAAATTAGATGCAGCAGAAATAATCTTTTCTTACAAAAGTAGATTAAAAAGTTCAATTTTTTCCTAACAAAAATAATAATGTTTTAGTTATCAGTATTAATTTTATGTACAAATTCGAAGGCAGATTGTCAAAATATAATTAGAAGCCTCTATGCAAGAAATTAAACACACTCTAGTAGCACAGATGAAAAAAGCATCTGTTTTGAAGTACTTTCATTAGAAATTAGAAGACTAGAGTAGGGAAAATTAGATTTTTATGAGATGAAATCAGAGCAAACTGTAAGAATTGGAACATGAAGCAAGCCAAGTGTCTTCTAGGATTTATGGTGAATAATGCAAACAAACTATAGTCTTTGCTTTCTAAAAGCCTTTTTATTTATATATTTACTAATTGTACTTTATGTCATTATAGTGGTGCTATTCTGAAAACCTGATGAAAGTCCCTGCTCTTCCTAATGTGTTTCTCTCAGCTGGGTGAATGCCTCTGGGCCTTCAGCTCTCTGCCTTCTGCAGCAGCACAACTTTTGAGGCATTTGTGGGCTCATATTCAGCAATATTCCAGTGTGCACATTGCTGGTGTCAAATGAGTGTGTGCTTAGAGCCTGTTTATTTGCTAGCCTGAAAATGCTGCTTGTAATTAGGATCTCAGTGGGTCTGTGTTCATTTGACAGCTTCCACTTGTGGGTTTTTTTTTTTTTTTAGAAAGGAAAGAGCTAGATGTTGATATAGTCAACTATGTGCTGTCTTCAAGGTAAAGGGGGAAAAGCTTAACTTGTTTTATCTTTCATATTAGTAGTGGTTGGCTGGAAAAAAAAGGCAGCATTTCTAAATTCTGTTGTTTAAGGGTGTGCTATTGTCTGGGAGAGTTAGAAGCAGAGTAATTAATTAATGAGATTTCCAGTGGTCACAGTTTTAGCTAAATTGCATAAATGATGAGAATTATTTTTATTCAGTATTTCCCATATTTCTCCTCCATCTGAGAGTTGCAAGCAATAATCAAAGAACTGGATAATGGCAGAAAATATTTTTTTAAAGGTATTTGAAAGAACTCTTGTCTGGTAACTGAGTACAGGTTGGGAATTGCTCTTGTAATACTCGGTGGGAAACCTGCCTACCATTTGTAATTAATCTGGTCCTTCCAAACATACTGGACTGAACTCTGTGAGGTTACACTGCATGTCAATACTCAACTTCCAAAGTTTCCCAAATCTCCATATAAATTTAATGCTTTTGAATTGTGTGACTCACAAATCCTGACAGCTGGAAGTATGTCAGGGTATGTGTGTGTATAATTTCGTGTGTGTATATACAGATATATGCGCATATATCTGCAGAACCAGATGTGTCATATCCTGCTTTTCCTGACAGACTCCTGTATTCCTCAAGTGCACAAGTTTTTTTCCTCGTGGGAAGTACAGTTGTTTCTACCTCTGAGCAGTGTTCAATTTAAGATGAGTGTTCAACTAAGACTGCTAAAGTATAGGTTTACAAAAGACCAAGGCATTTTATTTAAATTCATTAATAAAACCCACAGAAAGTAAGCCTGAACTTGTGTCCTTTGTTCAAAATGAGCATTGCAAAACTGTTGGCTCAAATTGATTTTGTTATTACTTTTAATTTGAAAAGGAATTTTTTTTTCTCTCATTCATTTTGTTCTTAGTCCTGAATCTTATTTACTGAAAATAGCTTCTATTTATGTATTTCTGAGCAAAGAATCCTGAACTCTCTATTAGTATTATATATCAGTAGTGCCTTGCAGCAGTGGTGATGTGGGTGATGTCTCTGAGCCCATCCCTGCTCTGTCCATGGCAGTGCTGTGCTCAGATGTTCCTGCCCTGTGGCTCAGGAGCCTCCTTGCAGCCAGGACAGGGTGCTGAGGGGGTGGGTGACTGGGTGGGTGGGTGGGTGCTCCCATGGGAAGCAGAATATCCACAGAGACAGGGCCCAGAGGGACAGAGGGCACTGGGCAAGGCTCTGGCATACGCTGTGGCTGCTCGGAGCGGGCACAGCTCCCCCGGGGCATGACAAGGGTGTTGGGCTTTGGGGGCATGTGTGTGTTCTGCTTTTTCCAATGTCCAATTGTACATGTTTATTGTGGCTCTTTGTGCTTTGAAGTCAAAAGGACAAACAGTGCCCCTGCTTCACTGCACTGCTCTGGTTGTGATTCTGTTTCTGTTTTGAGATAACAACTGAGGTTTAGTTCAAGTGTTCCAAAACCAGATACCACTCTCTCTCTCTTTCTTGTAGGCAGGGTGCTGCTGTGCCAGGCAAACCAGGAGGGATCTCCCGTGTACAGTGCCCCCAGTTCACTAGTATACACATCCACAAGTAAGCTAGTGTTATGGCTCGTTTTTTTGTTCTGTTTTGTGACAAAAGCACATTGATGTGAATTAAGCCCCCTGAACAATGTAAACTTTCCCAACAGCTCTCGTTAAAGCAAATGTGGTATTTGTGAATATATGTGAGTAATGTCAAGAAATAACTCGGTGTCTTCAGTTGCATTTTTATTCTCAAAGTATATTTTATTTTAAAAAATAAACAACATCTATTTACCTTTGTACAGAAATGGTCCAAAATTCTACTACTGTAGTGACATTTTTTGGAATCCAGTACTGTTGCACACTCTGCATTTTGTGTAGATGATCTTGTGTTTCTTCTTCTATCCTGCTCACAACTGCAATTTAATTCACAAAAGGTCTTTTATCATGGCACCATTTGATTGTGTCAGGAATCAAATAGATACGAAGCCTTTTTATACCAAAGGAACAGCCTGTATGCAAGTGGGTATTTTGAGTTATAAAAAGCTGCCCTAATAAAAACAGCAAAGGCAAGCTGAAACCAGAGATGCTGCCATCAGCCACTTTTCTGTGCAAAACTTTGGAGTGGGGATGTGTCCTCGGAAATCTGAAGCAGAAGTGGAACTGATTCTGCTGAGAGTGTTTCAGATTGTGTTGGTGGTGCCACAGATGCCCATTGTGGCACCTGCTCAGATAAGAAGCCTCCAGCTGAAGGCAGGAGCAGTAATTGCATTGGCTCTGTGCTCAGAGAAGTGCTCTGTGGAGAAAATCCTTTACATTGTCTGATTTAACAATATCAGAAGGTTGTATTCAGTCTAGAATGCAGTTCTACTTTTTTAGAGCTTATCTAGACTACTAAAATAATTAATTTAGGGTTTTTTTTAATTAAAACCAGGAATGAGGACAAAAGAGTTTCATAGTGATCATCTCTACAGCCATGTAGTTCTCTGATGTCAAATGCTATCAATGTCATCCCTAGGGAAGCTGCTTTTCCAGGATATATATGGGATCCACTTTCAAATCAGCAGTCTAGAGTCTATAAATGCATAGTGAACTAACAAATATATCAAGTATTTTAGACTGGAAATTAAATTGTCATTTAAATCTGCATTTGCTTCCAGGTGCTCCCAGAAGTATTTTGTACTATGCCACTTTTTCCAAGCAGTGAGTTTTTTAAATCCTTGTAGCACCACAGATTAAATACTTATTGTTTGAATCAATGCCCCCTTTTGCATGTTTTTAGTGCACTATTCCTTTTTGATCAAAATACTAATCTTTGACTGAAATTGTTTTCCCAGAAAATGATTCAGACATTTCACTCATCTTGCTGTTAAGGGGCTTATTTTGGAGGAGAGGAGGCAGTGTTTGTTTTAATTTGCTGAAAATTACTTAAAAAACCACCTTTTTCAGAAGTTTACCCTGTTGCTCCTGTTACATCACTGAGTTGTACCCTGGTAAACTTATTTGTGGGGTTGCTGTTTACATCACACAATATTCCCACTAGGACTAAATCCCTGCAGAGTCACTGCAAGCTCACTGAGCTCTGTTCTTCACTGTTTCCATTCTGCACCATGAGTCAATCCCTTGGAAAAATCTTATTTTATGCTCCTTAAATAATGCTATCCTAACAAGCACCTGTTTGTTTTCAATTATGCCAAAGACACAAGTAAACAGACCTTGCCTACCTGCCTCCCACTGGGCAATGTGTCATACACAGTTTCCTAGTAGCCCTTGCAGCAGAAATTATCACACTTCTGCTGGATCTTTGGGTATGCAAGTCAGGATTTTTCTTGTAATATGTACAATATTTTCATCTTGCCAAAATGCAGTTTCCCCCACAGGGTCACAACTCCTAATAACGCAAAATTGCTACAATTACTAATGGTTGTAATTAGGTTTTTTATTTCTGCTTGTTACAAAACTTTCAATAAAGATGCAAAATAGTTTCATTTCTATAGGAAGTTCTACTAAAAGTGGAATAGAAATGCAGGGTGACTTTTGTCTTATTTCTTTTATTATTTTAAAGATCTATATTCCATTTTTATGCACATTTGTAATACTGAAATTATAAGTGATGTTAACATTAGTGTCCAGGAGGTGAGTAGTTGTACTGCCATCATTCCAGGTAGACAACAATGTTTCAGTCTTCATTTTTGAATAATTTGTTAATTGTTTATTCTGTTACTGCTGATGTTGTCACTGTGTGATAGTTTAGAATCACTTACAATGTAAGAATTAAGAGGTTTTAAATTTGTAATTGTTTTGACAGAAGGGAAAGAGTCTGCTGAGATTATTTTGAAGCCATCTGAGATATTTGAGGTTCATTCAATGCTAGGAATTTTCAGATATTTGGAAGAGGATAGTCTGTTTTTAAAAGTGTTGTCTAACTTGACTGTTCATCTTTTGCTCCTGAGTTTTAAGGCATGAAGGACTGAAATATGGTTGAAAGATATATTTTTCTCAATTTTGGCCACCTTTATCTCTCATTTAACTTTTTGGCTTTTAATTGTGCTGGTCACTTGTAGTCTCTGATGACTCTGAACACTTTTAGCCCATTGGCTCTCCAAAGAGCAGGGCACAATTCTCAGAGCTACTCTTTCCCTTCTGATACTTTATTTCCCCAGGATATATTTCATGTCTCAGACTGTACATTTCCCAGTACAGTGATTAGTTACACCTCTGAATATGTCAGGAGATGGAAACAAGGCTCTGCTTCCTTCCATCACTTCTGGCCCTTCGCATAATACGGAAAGAAATGAGCTGTTTCTTCTGCAAGCCGTGGAACAAATCAGTAGCAATAGTCTCTCATGCCTCATCTGTTCTCTTATGCTGAAGAAGAAGATGGGACCTGGATCAGTTTTTCATTTGCACATCTATTCTGGGAATAGACAATTTGTTATGTAGAAGGCAGAGTTGGAGCATGGCAATGTATTCACACCCCTTGGTGGGACAGGTTCTTTGATTTACTGAGACAACCACAGCCAGGAAACTCATGGTCTCACCTTGGCTGCTGTAGATTCTCATGGTATTGGCATCCTGAGGACAGAACTGATACAAGAGATCTCAGTTCAATCCTGCATCATTATCTCAATGCAGATAAGTATTGAGTTATATCCACCATGGAATGGTTAGAGTACACCAAATCCCAGTGAGTAAGCATTCACTGGAAGCTTCCTGGAGGCTCATCATATCTCACTGAAACTTAGGATATTAAACAGTTTCACTGCACAGTCTCTTTTTGCCCTCACTTCTTCAGATTAGTTGCTTCCACAGGAAATTTTAAAACCCTGAAAAAATTTGTTCCACCTGGTAAATAAAAAGTATATCAAGAATAATTTTGGAACGTTTCCAAGTTGAAGCCACACATGAGTAAGATCCATGAGGACACTAAGACCCTGCTGGACAAAAGGAAGATTGAAAAGAAGAGAAAAGTTCTGTCCCTGAGTGTGTGTATCACTGTTATGCCAAGGACAGTAACATAGCTGGGTATGTATGGTTCAAAAAAAGCAAGAATACAAACCTCAGTTTTTGAAAGGACTCGTAAAAACTCTTTGTGCCTATTTTTCTATAATGTAGAAGTGCCTGAATATGTGAAAGAAGTAGAAGTTCACGAGAGCCAAAGTATGGGAAAGAAGGAAGACATGAAGTTGTAGAATGTAGAGTAGCTCAGGTTGGAAGGACCAGTCTGCACCAGGGCCCCTCTGAGGATGGAGTTGGAATCACTGGAACAGATGACCCAGGAACACTGAGCAATGTCCTGACAGTGGAAACCTCTCTTCTTGCAAGTCATGTTTGTTGTCTCCTGTCTTCCCAGCCTGTGCCTTTGTGAAGAGCCTGGCTCAGTATCTGGATAACCCCCCTGCCCCTTCTCTGTCAAGGCATTGAAAGGATGTCAGTAGAAACCTTGTGTGATCTGGACTAACCCAGGAGTGTTCCTGGGCTCACTAAGCCCTGGCTGGCAGAGCAGGGCAGCCCCAGGCCAGAGCTGAGCATCCCATCTCTCAGAAATGTCCAGTGGTGCATCACTCACGTCCCACGGAAGGCAACGGAGCGAGATGGAATTTAAGATTTAAAGGGAAGTTCAAAGGCAGCAAAATATGTTTTACTCTATAATCACAACTTTGATCTTTGAAACTTTTAGGCTTTAACTCCAAGTAAGCATAAAGGTACTTGGGTTATCTGGTATGTAGCTACTAGTGGATTTTTCTGAGCATGCATTAAAAGGGACAGTTCACTGCACTGTGTAGCTGACAGGTAAGATAAAATAATTTAGGTTGCTGCATGCCTTTCTTCAGAATGATGTGCAGATGAATGCCCCTATTTCCCAAATGTTTAGCATGCCCATAAAAGAGAATTTTGCCTTGACTTCAGTGAGTACATTTGAAACTGAAGTCAATTTTGGCTTAGGTTCTCTAAATGTTAGAGTTGTTTCATCTTCAGTAAGCATGCTCATCAGCTCCTAAATAAATCTTCCATACTGAAATCACTGATAGAATTAAAAGAAGAAAAATATGAAAATGCAGGAATCCAATATTAATTCATTTTAATCTATTATACTCAAGGGCAAATGAAGTTGATGGCCCATTTTTTAATTGATATATTGATTAAAATTTTGGAAGAAGTGGTGGTGGAAAAAATGATTGAGGTGGTACTAATGCTTATAAATCTGTCCCACATTGTTCGTGTTCTTTAATTGTAATTGTCTGATAAAACTTCCATCGGTTTCTGTAATTAACCTAATGGTCTAAATGAATTTCCAGATCACTGGTTATTCATTTCAATATAGAAAATGCCATTACAATGAGCTTAATTAATACAAAGTTAGTTCACAGTCCATTGTATCATTAGAATAGAATTTTATTGTTTAGCTGCTTAAACGAAGAATATTTTTTTCCCTCTCATCTTGTTTGTCCCATTTATGGACTCAAATGTTCATTTTCTAGTCACATTAAAATATCATAAACCCTTTATAATTAAAATATTTAAAACCCAATGCTCTTCGAGCTCTCCTCCTCAAAATATCACTGTAGATGGTTTTTTTTTTTGTATTTATCGTTTCAACTATTTTTAAACAGAATTCAGTCAGCTCCAAACTCATAATCCCATGGTATGCCCTGGAACATCTTATTTGTCTTGATATTCCTTTCACAGAAGTACATATGACAGATAAGCACTCACCAGAGAATGCTTTTGCTTTGCGTCAGGCAGATATTAAAACAATAAACTATGTTGCCCTGGGATTTGGGCTTATGAGCAACCGGGAAACAACAAGGCAAAGATGAGATGTCTTTGAAAGACAGGAAGGCAGTTCTTTGGGAAAATTCCCTGGAAACCCTGGCTCCTGTAATATTTTTGACACCAGAACTATTTTTAATGCTGAACTTCTTTTAAAGCAAATCAGGAGAACAGAGCAGACATTAGAAACGTTCCTAAGCAATCCTACTAATCCTACTAATCCAAAGTTAGGCAGTATATGCCAGGAGAGAAGGAAAATCTTTAGCACAACCTTGAAATATTAATTACATGGTACAGGAGTGTTACTTTTTATATAGGTTCTCTATTAAAAATTTACCAACACTTGTGTATAACAGGCATACCTTCTAATTTAGAAAGATTTTTTTTCCTGTGGGTGATTTGTTTTAATTCACAGCTGGAGGATAGTTCAGGATCTTTTTGATAGCCAGAGAATAAAATAAGGAAGATCATAAATGCCACATCCAATAGTAGGATTTAGTCTATTTAAGGACTTATTGTGCTACAGAAATGAAAATTAAGTCAAATCTGTCTATGCAATATGTCTGTGGAGTATCCTTGGTTACAAGTAGGTTACTTGGCTTAGGAATATTAGTAAACTACCTAAAAAATGCTGTATGAAGCTATTCTCATGTTTCTTGTTTCAGTGAAGACATTCCAGGTTTTATTTTTCAGTGGCATTACTAATGGATTGAAGTCAGACCTTTGACATTTCTATTATGTTCTGGGATACTTTCAATACCAAGAAGATTGCACAGGGAAAATAGAATTTTTTTCCAAAGCTGACTCACAGTGCTCTTCTGAGCCGAATCAGTAGTGGAAGGGTTGGGTTTGGAAACCTTGATTCAGTTGATTTTGTCAAGTTTAATCTGTTGCCCACATGCAATTAGCTGAAAATTATATTGTAATGAGGGTAGTTTTCTGATAGTATTATCCTGGGATAATATACTGCAGCTGCAGTGTGGGTGCTCATGGCCTTTGGGTGTCCTTCTCTGGGTTTTGTGGGTAAGACAGGATTGACCAAATTCAATCCAAATGGCCACATATTGTTATGACCTCAAGGATTGAGTTGTTCTGCTTTTATTGTTCTAGTTTCTCTTAATTCATGCCCTGCAATTTTACTGTTATTGGTAAGGGAGAGGCAGTTTAACAGGTTTGCCATTTTGAATTAGAGTATGGGTCAGGAACAGTTTAAAAAAAAAATGAGCATTCATGTGGTATAAATAATTTGCCAGTGCTACAATATTCCTGAATTAAATGTAAAAAGGTTCTGTAAACTAAATTTTTAATTGGTCTGTTTTCTCTTAGGCTAAATTGGAATGGCAGATCACTTCATCTCTAATAAAATATGGATTAGTAGGTTGTATTTGCACGTTGGTGGTTTTGTCTGCTTTTTTATTGCTTCAGAGGAAACAGGTAGAGCATCCCTGCAGAGGAGTCTGTGATGGAGCCAACTTAACCAGCTGTAGGACTGTGGCTCATGAGTGAGAGGCAAAACTCCTGCCCAGAGGGAAGTGTCCACACATTGGAGTAAAGCAATCACACCCATCATTTCCAGGCTATGAGAAACCCTATTACTGAACATTTAGGAGTCAAAAAACTATCTTTTAATGAGCTTAATGAATGAATTAATTGCCTTTGTTTAGGAAATGAAGCCAATCACCAGGTAGTAACCATGAAAAGTGTGCAAAGTGCCCTTCCTGTTCCTATGTTAAATACAGTGGGTTTAACTGAAACTTTAAATAAAGAAGATGCCAGTAGTAAGTAGGAAGGGATTTGTTTCCCATCTTTTTTTTCCCTTATATGTATAAAAGTTTAAGATTGAAAAATCTTTCCAGAGAAAAATACTGAAGTCATCTCTTGTAAAAATGTCTCTAGAATGATTTGAAAGAGTCTTTTGGCCCATTGTGTTGGACCTTGCTTTGGACAGAGTTACACTTCTCTGAATGCAGGATAACTCCACTACCTTCCAAGTCAAATAAAGATAGTAAAAAAATAACAAATTGAGCAAAACTATGTTCATATGTATTATGTTGTATTCTTGATTTAAGTATCAGCCTATTTTTAACTGTAAAATGAGCTTCTTTGGGGTTCTTATGGTAGCACTCCCTGAAAGTCTTGCTGCAGCATTTTTGGTGTTCTGTGTCACTATATATTGTCTTTCTATAACTATTTTCAGGATAACTCTCATTTGACCTTCTGTCTATCTGTATTTTAAATGGGGACTAGTAAGTCATCAGAAAGATGTAGTAATCTGTAAACTTGGGTTTAAACTCACTCCCAGAACTCTGTTTTAAGGGCCTTGCTCTTTATACTGTTATATTAATCTGTTCAGTGATAGGGCAGTGTCTGAACTAGCCAGTTAAAGAGCTTTGGAAAGACAGACACACATCCTGAATTGTACATCACTGACTTTGCCACTTACACACAGTCCTACAGCTGGGGAGTGGGAGATGACTGGGAAAATGGGCATAACACTTTCAGTAGTAAACTGGGGGGAGTATCTCTGTCCTTTAGTTGAATTAATAAAAATTATGTGTGGCCAAGGACAGTTGAGCAACTCAGGTGCTTTTCTGTTGATGGAGGTTTGGCACTTGGCCACTGGCACTACTTGGACTAATCAATGAATTAGGGCAACAAGGTTGTTTGGTCTTACTCCTCTCAGCATGCAGCTAAACAGTGAGAATTACATTTGGAATTATTTTACATGATGATGTATGATGCAATTCTACATCAGACCCTTTGTGTAGAGGCTTCTGATGTCTCTCCTGGCTCTGCTCTCTGGATGCTGTGCTCCTCATTTTTAGTGCTAGGCACACACAGCTGACTGTACATGTCTCATCATTTTGTCTGTCAGACATCAAGCTCTTAATTCTGTGGGTTTCAGCTTAGCCTGGAAGATTTGGTTTCAAATAAAGATGTACTTCAGTGTCACTCTTTCTGTATTTTGTGATGGTTGTTACTGAATCAAGGCTCTCAGAACCATGCTGTGTGCAGCAAAATTCAACCTGAATTTCACAGATAGTAAGTACTTTTGAGGAATTAACATTTTTAGTATCTATATGACTTTGCAGGTGCAATTCTTTGTTTTGACACCTTTTTCCATTATGGCTTGGATTAGGTTAACAGCTGGGATTTTCCTCTATTGCTTCCTGCCTAAATTATTCCCAAAGCAACAGCTTTCTGACAATGCTCTTTTTACACTTTAATATTTTTAGAAATCCTGGTGTCATCTAAACAATATTTCTTGTCACTGCACAATTGACTTTCATAAACATTCACATTACTAAATTTTGTCATCTCTTTAAAGCAGTGCTACTTTTCATCCAGCTTCCCACAGCCATGGGCTTTTCCTTTGCCTCAGAAATGGAGTTTAGCTGGGCACAGGGGATTTTCTCCATTTCCTTGGAACTTAGAGATGCCCAACAACCAAGAACACAAGACAAGATATTGATCCCTTTGATCATCTATATTTGAAGATTGTTCTTTAATTTAAGATCAAATGTGTCTTCTCTGATTTCTACTGTTTTCTTTTCCTTTGTGGCCTCAGTGCTTTGTTTTTACCAACTGTGTTTTTTCTTGGTTGTTCGTCCTTTCTTTTGTGAAAAGTCCTCCCTTCTTTGCACCTCAACTGTTTGTAAATCAGCTATGCAGTACTCTAATTTTGATATTAACTACACCATAATTAATTCCACCACCAGTTACAGCATTTTTTTAATGGAAAGTTGTTAGTTGGTGTGATTACATATCTTTACAAAATAACCCCCCAAACTCAATCATCTCTGCTGTCCCTTTGTATCCTTCCACAGCCTCCCTTTTCTTCTGCTTGTTATTAGAAATCCCTTGATGTCTGAGGGGTTCAGTTGGCTGCAGGTACAGCCCAATAAAAGAAGGGTGAGATCTGTGGGAATTTGTGATAGTCCCAGAACCACTGAATGACGGAATCTCAGAGGGGCTGAGGTTGGAAGGAACCCCTGGAGGACGTTGTTGTCCATCCCCCGGTGCCTGAGCAGCCTGTGCAGGACCATGTCCAAACAGCTTTTGAACATCTCCAAGGATGGAGACTCCACAACTTCTCTGGGCACCTGTGCCAGTGCTCAGTCACTGGGGGAAAACCTTAGACAAAAGGACAACACAGTTTGCAGGCTTTGGCATCACAATTTTGCTCAGAAAGTCATGGATTAATGGCAGATAATGATAACAATATACATAGAAACCAGTAGGGGGTTGCTTATTGGTACAGGAGAAGAGTTGAAACAAAGGAAGGCAGAGAAAAAGAACAATTCCTTATATTTAAAACAAATACAAAGAAAAGTATGTGTGAAGTCAGTATATGCAAATCATTGTTGAAATAATAGATCAATTAGATCTGAAAATAACTTTAAATGGAAGATAACAAATGAAAAGTTGTGTTGGAATAGTCAAGTGTCTTCCCATAATTTACATAAGAATAAGCACATTAAATAGGAGATTGCTTTTTACTGAAATATTTAATGTATGTTTCTTTAGTACAATTCACTGTGTTCCTGATTTGGTATGGAAAAAACTAAAAATCTGATTTTCCACATCTGAGGCTGAAATAGTTAAAAACAGTGTCTTTCTTTTCTAGAAATATTTACATATAACTCAAATTTAAAATGTTTCACAAAATTTATGTTAAATTTGGTGCTAATTTGGATTTGAAGAGAAACTTAATGCAGTGGTGTTGTGTAAAGGGATTCAATTACAGTGTGCAGTGTTTTGTAAGTAACTGTCTTGCATAAAAAAGTTAATTAATCAGAGCTGTGTCGATTTCCTTGTGCCATGTCAATTAGCAGCAAGGTAATTAATCACTAATCGCCCAGCGTGCAGCAAACTCGGGGACAATCCAGGAGTCATTTGCTGTTATTTTTTTCCAAATAAATGGCACCCAGAGCCATGAAGAAACACATCTTGCCTTTCATAATATTTTTATCGACAGTTCTGCATGTTGTAATAGACTGCAGCAACAAGCAGCTGTAGTTCAATGGAATATGAATATTAAAGAAACAAATGAGAGCAGATTTATAGGCCATTGCTTTTCTGTTATGTCAGTTTTGAGATTACACTGAGCAAATGAACAGTGAAAAATTACTCTTCCATGTGGAGAATGGTGATTAGGCTTGTACATTAATTAGAGATTTTTGTTTTCCTTTTTAATGCATTTCAAATGAGTGTCCCCTATAAGTAAGGGTTTCTCCAAAAGGCAGATTTATTCTTTGCTGAACAACAGTGTATAATACTGACTTATATTTTTCCACAACAGCAGGGAAATAATTGTTCTATAATTTTAAGTATGTTTCAAAGAATAAATACACTGTGAGAGAAAGAAAAAGAAGTGACCAGTTGTGAGTGTGTTTTGATATATATGGCAAATTTCCTTTGAATTCAGTTAATTCACAAGTAGATCCCAAGGAAAATCATCTCACAGAAGTGACAGGTGAAGAAATGTATTTTCAGCCTGTATTTTAAACACTGTGAACTTTCTAAAGGCTTTTCTTTTACCCTGAAACTTTGAGCAGGGGTGTGTGTGTATATATATATATAATTTAAATGCCTTTTAATGTTAAAATCTGTAGTAGCAGAGCTTACATTTAGCTTGCAGTGTACTTTGGTCTGTGTGTACAAACACACACATCCTCTTTAATACAGTGTTTATAATTCTTTTAAAGAATGCCACTTAGTAATACTTATTACAGTGAAGGGAAAGCACAGCATACATTGGGATAAACTGCTGATTCTGGTCCTGAAAGCTCAGATAATATCATGTAGATTATTCTGCTTAGCCTTTCTCAGCATGTTGCCCATTATATCTCTTTGTTTTTAATTTATTGCATTTCCTCAACAGGGATCCTCCTGAACTATGGGAATAATGTAAATGTGTGTCCCTGCCTTTGGAGCAGCTAAGCTGTGCTGCAATAAATTAGCTACAAACTGATGCAAACATGATGTAACATTAAAATTCTTCACCATAAAACACATGCAAACTCTTGATGGCAGATGACCCACTAGTTAGTGCAAAGGAGGAGAGATTAGGAGCGATGAGAGGTAGATTTGCTCATCCATTTTGATGGCACACCTTTCTTGGGGCATATGGCACTCTCATCCAAATGCAAACCACAGCACAAATGGGAAGAATAATTGCCCATTAAAATGGCTGTATATTTTTATGGCTTTGATACAAAATCTGCCCCCTGTTGTGTTTTGCATCTGCTGCTCTTTCATCTATCCCTAAGCTTTAAAACTTTAATACACAGTGTATAACCCTTAAGTATTTTTTTTTTGCCCAGTTATATCCCTCTTTTTGGGAACTTTGTTGTTGTTCCTTCAGTCTTTGTTTCTCAGGCCTGTGGTGACACAGGGGGCCCAGAAAGTGCACCTCCCTGTCACGTTCAGTTAATACAAAATTACTAAAACAAATACTTTTATTACATCTTCTGGGACAAATTAAGATTTGATTAAATTTCATCTGTGAACACGAAGATGAAGTTTCTCTTCCTCGTGCTCATGTTTGCTTTTTCTATAAAATTGGTTGTTATGAATTTTACAGATATATCAACATGAGTCCTGCTAATTCTAAAGGCTCTTTTATTTGCTTTAATGTTGTGACTTGCTGATCTGATTTCATGTTTGAGATCTAAACTGAAGTTTGATGAAGGAGGTGTCCTGCCAGTGTTTCCCTGTTCACAAAGTGTAAGAAGAGAGAACTTTTTAGACAATATTCATTGTAATAATACATTTTAAAATTTTATCATTTCAAGTATAAAAATAGAATGAATATGTTTCAAGAAGAAATCTTACCAACATAATTCTCTAAAAAAAAAAATCGTTTAGGCTGTAGTAGATGATGATTTGCATGCTGTTGGATAATTAAGCAAAGGCAAGCACTTCCTCAGCATATTTCTTATATTTTTTAATTTGAAAAATTAAAATTGCAGTTCAGCTGTAAGAACTGAATTTTTGTGGCTGCTGTTGTAGTCTCATTCATATTTGAATAGCTGAATGAATAACTGTAGAAATAATGGGACTATTAGATGAAAATATAAACTGTTTCTATGGCTTGATATTTGATTACACATTGTCCTTAGAGAAGTCCTTTTTTGTTAACCTCATATTATCACCTCATCAATGTGTATTTGGAGGAATCTGTTTTTGTCTGTCACAGACCAGAAGAATTCCAGTCATCAGATTACTTTGATGAATTTAAGCCCCTTTTTCTTAGAAGTGGGCTCAGATGCTCCCCTGCTGAGAGCCAAACACATTCTCAACCCCATTTATAGCAGCATTTTCCCTGACTGAGTTCCAGCAGTTTGGCACTCAGGCACTAAGGAAGGTTGACCTACAAACTGTAAGTCATTAAAATCTTTACCCCTCCTGGCTAGTATATTCATTACTTTTGGGACTGGTTAATAGCATTTAATGCTTCCTGATGGGACAGCCCTTTTCATAAAGTTGTTTTTATGAAGTCCATTCTTCAGTTGTGTTCTAATGGTGCCACTTCAGCCAGTTATTTTTGGGTGAGGATATTAAAAAGTTGGTGGCAAAATAAACTCTGTGGTTATTACATATTCCTAACCATCTGATTTCTCAGCTGGGCTGAAGTAACATAATGATTTTTTTCTGGACTCAAATCTAGGCTGACAAAACTTGTTGCTTATTTTACCTCTAATTTTAATCTTTAATGTTACTTCTTGGAAGTAGAAGTTGTCTTTTCAGATACTCTGGACCTAAATGAGGCTTTGGGATGGATATAATTTTGTTATGTATGAACTCAATTGTTACACCTCACTTGATCACAAGACCTTGCAATGCCACTCTTAGTCCTGTGTGTCTCAAGTTTAGTTTCCATCACATCTGATCCTCTTCCCGACAGAACTGCAAATCACAGTAGTAGAACTTCCTCCTATTAATTGCTCCTACAAGCTTTCTAAGTGCTTTGTTTTGCTTTAGACATTTCATGCTGCATGAGTTTGGTAAGGAAACAGTGCAAGGCAAGCATAGAAAAAAAATTACATGACTTCAGGCCTTTCATTCTAACATAACTTTGAGTTGCAGATCCTTTGATAATGGTAGAAATCACTGTCCAGTCTCAGCATCTCCCCTGAGTGCTGAGCCACCAGGGTTTGGTGTTGTAAACACTTAGGGGCCAAGTTACTCTTCCTGCTATCTCTGTTCTCTTACTTTTCTCCCCTTTCATAAGAGAAAGCCTTCTTTCTCATAAAAATGTGATTTTTGTATATAGATATATTTCATTCATTGATGGGGCACTCTGCTTTTCCAGTGACATTTCTTTGTGGAAAGCATTAACTGTCAAAGATCTGAGGTCAGTGGCCCTTCTTACAGTTCTTTCCATGGTGTGGCCACCATGAAGAATAAAGAGCAGATTGAGGGGTACAATTCAAAGGAAAAAAATGCTCACATTAGGAGTTCATGCTTTCCCAGAGGTATATCCTTGGTGTCTCTTGTAGAGATAACAGACATGATTATAGTTGTGATAAGTGGCCATTTAAATCTATGTCGTGTGCATCACCTCATGGAAAGCAGGTCAGGGATTCCCCAGTGTGTGGCCCTCACAAACACACTCTCTAAGGGGCAGAAGTGAACAATGGCACCATGTTGTGCAGTCCTCATGTTTTTCTCCCGTATTGCTAATTTTCATCTATAAAATTTTATTAGACCCTTCACCTTTTATTTATTTGCTAGTATGATGTCTTGGTTTGAGCTGGCAAAATGCCAGCCCTCTAAGTACGGGGTCAGAGCCTCCCCCCCACACAACACCAAGGAAAGGGAGGAAAAGAGAGGGAAAGAAAAAAACCAAGGCCACGTCTTTGCTAAAACTACATATATTTTACAGACAGACAACTAGGAGAAAGTACAAATACACAAATTAAGAGCAACAAGGAACAGTTCTTACTTCTTAGGACACACACAAAGTCCACTATTCTTACCTCAAAGTATCTTAAAAGACTCAGTCTCCAGAAAACCAGACCCAAGCAGAGAAAGAAGAACCCACATTAAACACTCAACTTCCCAAAACAACTGCTGGGCTGGTGCTGGGCCTGGTCCTCCCCATCTCTCCTGGAACTGCCCTGTGTGTGTGTCCTCTCGGCAGGAATGCTGTGGGGTGACTGCCTAAACCAGTCCCACACACTGATTGCACTTCCCTGGAAAATAATGTCATAATATGGTATGGAGTAAACCACTATTGGCTGGGAGGAGTCAGCTGTTGGCCTAGCCCAGCCCAGATCAGCTGACAGCCCCAGGCCTAGGCTGAACTTCAAAAAACTCAAATTTAGGCCCACCTAGGTGAACCCATGACATATGAGAAGACAATTCTCTCTATCAAAGGAACCACAGTACAGCCTGGACATCTTTCTATAATGTTTGCTTATATCTTCAGTAAAAGGCAGTTAAATGCCTCCCTGACATCCGATCCCATCAGATCTCGGAAGCTTAGCAGGGTCAGCCCCGGATTAGTACTTGGATGGGAGACCTCCTGGGAAATGCCGGGTGCTGTAGGTTCTAGTCCTGAGGACTTCACTGGCACTGTCCAAGCTCGCTCGGCCGTGGCAGATGAACCTCAGGACTGAAACGGTGGGGCCAGTTCTGCGCACGCTGAGCCTCACCTGAACAATCCCCTGCACAGGCTGGAAGGGCCCGTGGGGAGAGCCCTGCCCAAATCTTCGTTCGCCAAGACGAGCCACACATATCTTCAGTCCACTGTAAACTATATTTTACATTTTCCTGTGCTTGCTGTACTATTTGTTACACAAGACCATATACTTGGAAAGGAAAAGGACAAAAGTTACATGGTTTCAGCAGTTGTAATTCTAACATTATTGCATTTAGGTTGGTCGGTATTCAGTGTTGCTGACTATGCAAAAGAACTTACAGCACCCAAATTTCACATATGTGATATATACTTGTTTTTTCTCAAAGGAAAAAAAGCTTTTATTACTATTTCTTTAGCACTTCTTAAATGCAGTTCCTTGCAAAGTTACCAACAGTATATTGAGTTGTGCAACTTCATTGTGCTGATTTTGACACACATTCTTTTTACAAAAAGAGGAATAAAAATGTGGAATTTGCACTTTTTAAGGCAGCTCTGATTTATTTGTACTGCCATAAGGTTGATTTATGTTGGATCATGTAAATTTTTGCAGAATTACTGTACAGCCTTTCTGTCTGTGGGAAGGACTGAGCCAAGCCCCACAGCCACAGCAGTAAGGCAAGAGTGGAAAGTCACTGTAATTACAGTATTTGCCTTCACCTGTTCAGCCAGCAAGGGCAGCAAGTTGTGAATTTTTCATTTTCTTTTTCAAATTCAAGGCTGCTTTTAAAATTTAATGCCTAAGCAGATCAAATACAAATGAGGATTGAAATCAATTCTTTTTTCAGATTTGAAAAACACAGTGTTTTATACATCATTATTTCCATTTGCTTGCTTCTTATTAGGGCTTTGCTAAGCAGTATTTATTTCTTTTATCTCTTTATTTACATACTGAAAAAAAAATCAACATAGTAAAGCACAACTGATGCAGCCTGAGTGCCAACAGAGCTGGATTTGATTTTATCTGTCTCACTGATCAATTTATTCAAGAAATACCTGTTTTAACATTGGCAAGTAATATAAGTATACAGGAGAAATAAAGTAATGAAGTACTGGTTAAAAAAATGGCAGATCAAGTGTAAAGTTTGGTTGGTTGGTTGTTTTTTTATTATTTTTCTCCCATTAAAACACTTAGGAAGAGAAGTTTTACAGACTTTTTACAGAAAAAAAACTCTCCAAGTAATACTGTGTTACTGTTCAATTTCTGATTAAAATACTTTAACTCTTACATGGAATGGTAATTAATGTTTATTCTTAGTTACAATGACAATATAAAAAATGTCAGATTTAATTTCTTTGTTGTATGCTTAAGTTGTTTCTGTTGGGTCTAAATATTGTCTGGATTCAGACAGATATTTCTAAACTATGCAACTCGTGCATTTGAAGGAGTGAAATGTCCTGTTATGAACGTGGTGCAACCCCCCAAAAAGAGACAAGAGGGAGCAAACTCTTTCTTTCTGTGGTTGCACAGTTAAGACCCAGTTAATAATCAGCTCTTGAACAAAAGCAAAGCTCTCTTCAATTGGCAGTATAACTGGATAATTTAGATGACTTGAGGTCACCTAAATGTCTAATGTCTCACCCCCACTCAAAACAGGGCTGACTTTTGAAGACAGTTCCAATAATACGATGCAAATGTCTCTGACCTTAGAAATTTGAGCCTGAACTTGGACCTCAGGAGTCTCCTGGTAGTAGTGTTGGCTGAACCAGTCAACATTCTTTGTAATAGTGTGGTCTAAGAAACTGAGAGCCACCTGTGTTACTGCCATCCAAACTCCCAGCTTGTCTTGTTTGCACACAAAGATTTTGGGTAAAAAGACACTGGAAAACACTAATTTGGTGACTTCTTTGTCCAGCTACAGGTAATAACCATAAACATGCTGCTTGTTTCAGAGCACTGGACCTGAATATTGTGCATTAATTCCTGTTTTTCCCCCCCTGCAGTGCCAGGATTTCCCTACCCTGCTGCGACTGCAGCCGCTGCGTACAGAGGCGCCCACCTACGAGGCCGAGGGCGCACGGTCTACAACACGTTCCGCGCCGCAGCTCCCCCTCCTCCCATTCCAGCCTACGGCGGGTAAGGAGCTCGGCTCAGCTTCCCACCCCTTTGCCAGCATGGGTTGCACAGGGCACACCCTTGTTTTGGGCCGTGGGGCATATGGTGGGTCGTGTCTCGCCACCCACACCAGCCCCGGTGCCGCCCCTCGCACAGGGCATTGAAAACTGACTGTAATTGGTCCTGCCATGGTTGGTGGCCCTAAGCATTTCAGATGTCACATATTGTTATGTAAATGCTCTTAGAAAAGGGAATGCTTCGGAACAGAGAAATTGTTTCGGCTCAAAGATGTATTTTTGATGATTGGAAACATCTGGTTATTAAGGAGGTTGGATCAAGTTAACTCTTTTTTTCTTCAAATCATGTGCTGAAAGTTGTCTCTGGACCTGAAGACTTAGTGCTGTATTTTTTATTTCTTTTTTTAATTGCAGTTTGCTTAGTTTTTCTTGTTGCCATCTTTGCCACAATAGAAATCTGGGGTGCTTTTCTCAAGACCATGGTTTTTGAGTATGTTTGCTTAAAATTACCTTAAGGTTTCCCTGTTCAGTGGATGTGCATTTACTAAAACCAAAGCAGTAAACTAAGGAGCAAAGGAGAGGAATTCATAGTATCAATTTCTAGAAACTCAATAATCTTTATACTAAAAAGTGATTGGGGCTTTAGGTATATTTTTGAGGGAAAGAAGGAAGAAACTATTTCTCCTGCTAATGCTGACAAAGAATGGCTTTGTATGCTGGATGTGATATTTAGAAAGCCAAACTGGCAAACTATTTTCAGCTGTTAAGAAACTGGAAAATCTGGAAAATCAGAAAACTTGCCAGATCCCAGGCCAGAGTAGCATTTCATCATAAAAATTTGAAGTAGATTTGCTGCCACCTCTCTGTAAATCTTCCTGAAAAGGGATTGGGAAGGGTTGGAACAAGCAGCATGTGAAGGTGATTCTCTCTCTGCCCACACTAAAATCCCATTCAGGAGCTCGTCTGCTCCCACAGGGAATATCCCTGGGACAGGACCTGGCAGCAGAGCCTCCTGTCCTCCTGCTCTGTTCCTAAGACACGTTTACTAATCTCATCAGTTGGCCTTTGGGCTAAGTTTTCAGGGATATTTAAGACAGGCACTTTCACTCTTCCATCAATTCCAGCAGTTATCTCAGATAAATTAGATGTTCTGAAAATTAATATAAATATGATGTCCCAGAATCAGGTTATTTTGTAAAATGTATTGTTTTATCTAAGTACTTCACAAGAAGAATAATATTAATTTAAGAAGTAAAACAATATCACCATTACTGGAGGAAGACACTGTTTTCTGGAGATTGCCTGGGTTACCTTCAGGCAAGGATGGTGTCCCACCAAAGTTACCCCACTCTTGCCCAGACTCTCATTTAGAATTAGTCAAGATACTGTACATGGCAATGATGGCAGCAAGCTTGGAATGTCCTACATTGAGATTTCAGAGTATCTCAGCTACCAAGTGGATACTGCATAGAAAGAAAGTGGATTCTCTGTCTCTACCTCATTTAAAAATAAATTCTTAAATTTGAACATAAAGTGCAGTATGTAGTGAGATAACAAGAGGGGTCAGTGCCAGTTCCATGATGTCATTGACATCACACCTCAGTTTAATGCAAAGCCATAAAGTTATATAAGAAAACGCCTACCAGCTATATCTGATACAGGGTTTTTTTTAATTGGACAGTACTTTTTTGGTTAGTATTTGCACAATGAGTAAATACTTTCTGGCTAGCAAGTAATTTAAATTTGCCTTCATTGAAGAGGCCCCACGTGGAATAACCCATATCTCTGTTGCACTGCCCCACAGTTGGATTAATAAAGCTTTATTGTGACATCATTTCTGTGGCCTCATACGTTAGATCTTGTGCTTGTAACTTCACTGATGCAGCAGTGCAGTTTAGAATTGCTTTGTGGTTCTTTGTTCTGTGCTCACCCATTATGTAATCTGACCTAGTCAAGAAGCAAAAAGAAATTTTCATCTGAAAAATAAAACCTTAATAAGTGACAAGAAGTTACAAGAATGTGGCTTTCAGTCACAATGGGAGTAGGAGTCAGAAGAATTAGAGAGATAATAAAGAGATCACAAGGAATGAATCAACTTAGGGAAGGAAGCAAACAACTTGGAATATCATTTGTTGATAAGAAAAATGGAAAAAGCTTTTAATGCTGTTTGGCAATTAATTTAGTAACAATTTCTCATTTTTCACCCAAGGAAGGAGCCCAGCCTTGCAGCCAAGCAAACACTTTCATACTCAAGTGTTTTTAACCATTTAAAAAAATGCCCAAAAACATATTTTCTGTAATGACAGATGTAATTTTAATTATAAATTTACATAAAATTCTACCAATATTTAGTTAGAAAAATATTGCTTTTCTTTTCAAGAAACATACAATATGTAATTGTAAAGTGTCAAGCTGAAGTTTGAAAATTCTTTTTTTAATTTATTTTATTAACTTTAGGAAGCTTATCACTGAAACAAATTCTGTAGTTGTTCTTGTTCACTGGTGCCCTATTTAGTACTGACTGTGACCTTTCCTTAGGAACTCCTTATTGACCAAGGTAGGAAATGGCAAAGTTTCCCAGGCTGTAGGGAAACCAAGATCTTATGGCCATAAGGCAAACCATGTTCTTCTTGTTCCTGTTGAAAGCTCTGCTCTGCCTCCCACTTACAGCAGGCCCTTGGTAGGTCTGAGGACCATAGTTATGGCCATTGTTTTCTTAGAAATCAAAGAACAGCACACATGCTTTAAAATCTGGCATTTGAAAATGAAAATACTGTTCATGAGATACAAAGCACTACCTCAATAATTAATGGAACCTTTACTTAGGGTGAGGCATTTCACTAATTCCTTGAGACAGCATCTTGTTTATTAGCTCATGGAAAATACTTCATTTTTAGCACCTGTGGCATCCTCTCTAAAGCCTTGAAATATGAGAACATGCAGCTTACTCGTAACTGCATATGTGTAATTCATTTTTGGACCATAAAAGCCCATGACACTGACATGAAGGAGTAAAGCTTTGTTTGTGTGAGAATACTAAATGGTGAAATTTAGAGTTTGGAGGTCTGCATTGCATGGAGAGCTCAGCCTTGGCATTGAGAAATGGTCAGATTTGGGATTTTTGTTGTCTTTGACAAACTGCTGAAAGCAGGTTAACTGATTTTAATACCTGTAATTCCTTTTGGCCTCTGTAACAACTGGTGTGTCAGCAATCTTAAAATTTGTTCACCAAACAGTAAAACAAGATGAATATGAAGCTCCATCTTTAATCTGCTCTCAAGGGAACCCAGTGTCACTGTATATCTGATAGTATAGC
This sequence comes from Pithys albifrons albifrons, assembly GCF_047495875.1. Classification (NCBI taxonomy): domain Eukaryota; kingdom Metazoa; phylum Chordata; class Aves; order Passeriformes; family Thamnophilidae; genus Pithys; species Pithys albifrons. The sequence goes on from NC_092473.1 coordinate 4,762,123, forward strand.
AGGTAGCACGATTAGTTAAGTTTCTGTTCCAGCATCATTTGCTTCAAGTTCTTCACAATTTTAGTGACTTTGTGTTCACATTTCCCCTCTGCTCCTTTCAGTCCTGCTGAAGCTTAGACAGCTTTCAGTCTATATCTCCCTTTCGAGATGGGAATATGCTTTTTTTCTCTTTAAAAGGAAGAATTAGAAAAAGACCCCAACCCAACCCTAAATGAAATTGTCAGGTTGGGGGATTGTGGAGGAGAAGTAACAGAGACTACACAGAAACTGTTCTCCCTGTTAAAATAAATGTTTTCAAGTTTGACAGTCTAACTTATCCAAACTGAAAAAGAAACCCAGCTTTATTTTCCAACACTTACCCTAAATTTAAGAAATAAGGATTATTAGTATAGCCTACTACCTCAACTATGGTAGTTGTGTGGTTTTCCCCAATATATTTCCTTGGGCTCACAGAAACTTCCTCTTAGTTTGGACTCTGTGTATTTGTGCAATTGTTAGAACAAAAAATAGTTTCTGCCAGTGTGTAGTGATTTATGTCTGCCAGCTTTGTTCTCTGCAGCAATGCCTTCAATTAATTTTCCAAAGCAGATAATGTAACCTGCTCGTGGCAGAAAATGTTGGAAATGGAAAGACAAAACCCTGAAATTAGAGAACATTCTGAAAAGTTGAAACTGCCTCCTATAAGAGCTTCAGTTCTATAGAATCATAGAATGGATTGGGTTGGAAAAGACCTCCAAGATCATCAAGTCCACCCCTTGGTCCAGCTCCAGTCCCTTTACCAGATCATGGCACTCAATGCCACGTCCAATCTCAGTTTAAAAACCTCCAGGGTGGATGGGGAATCCACCCCCTCTCTGGGCAGCCCATTCCAATCCCTGAGCACTCTCTCTGTAAAGAATTTTTTTCTGCTCTCCAACTGAAATTTCCCCTGGCAGAGCTTGAGCCCATCGTACCCACTTGTCCTATTGCTGAGTGCCTGGGAGAAGAAACCAGCCCCCACCTGGCCAGAACTTCCCTTCAGGCAGTTCCAGACAGTGCTGAGGTCACCTCTGAGCCTCCTCTTCTCCAGGCTAAACACCCCCAGCCTCCCTCAGCCTCTCCCCACAGCACTTGTGCTCCAGTCCCTTCTCCAGCCTCGTTGCTCTTCTCTGGCCCCGCTCCAGCCCCTCAATCTCTTTCCTCAACTGAGGGGCCCAGAACTGAACACAACACTCAAGGTGTGGCCTCCCCAAGGCAGAGTCCAGGGGAAGGGTCACTGCCCTGGGCCTGCTGGCCACGCTAGTTTTGAGCCAGACCAGGATCCCATTGGCCTTCTTGGCCACCTGGGCACACTGGTGGTTCCTGCTGAGCTTCCTGTCCCTCAGTCCCGCCAGGTCCCTCTGCCTGGCTGCTCTCCAGGGAAAATTGTGTTGTTATAGTGTTGAAAGATGTTATTTTAATTATCAGTATTTGGTTTTAATAAGGCTGTAGTTGTATCTCTTCTATCATTTGTTTCATGAAGGCTTCATATGAAAGGCTCCATGGAAAGGGTGATTTCCAGATCAGGAGTTGGGGAATGTGGAGCGTAGGAAGGTGACCCTAACAGCAAGCAGGAAACAGAGGACTTTTGTTCCTCAGCTGCTTTCTTTTAGTTGTGATGGAGTGGTATTGGGGAACTGTGGCCAAGATTCCTGTTGCCAGGAGTGAAATGGTGGTTGTAGTGCCCCTTGGTCACCCCGAGTCCATCACTTGGTGTGTGTGTTCCCCTGTGCAGGACGGGGTGGGGTGTGGCTGAGGGCCACAGGTGCTCACTCCACTGCTGGGCAGGAACTCAACTGAGGTTTGTGCAGTCAGGAACTGGCTTTTTATGTCATTGATAGATTATTCAACTCAAGCCCTTTGAAAGATGAGGGTAGAAAATTGTAATGAAGACAGATGTAGCCCTCCCAGGATATTATAAAGGTGGAATCTAAACTAGTAAAGAGTTTGTCTTAATAATAGAGCTACAAAAAAGACACAGAGAGTTAAATAAAGGAGCTAAACCCACGAAAGTCAGATGTCTTAATACCTGGGGAGGAAACAGTTTCATATTTATAGAAAAATAACTTTAGGAAATTGTTGCCACATATGATGTTATTTTGATGCAAATTTTTTATTAAATAAAGACTTCTCACTTCTCTGAGTTTTCCTTAGCAGAATAAAATTATAAAATACAACTGAACAAATCTCCTGAATTTGTTGTGCTTTTTTTAATGCCCCCAGGTAGCACATTAATACAGCATCTCTTCCTGGGTGAAGTAATTCAGATTTCAGTACTGTGGCTATTTGAAGGCCTTGTGTTGCTTTACAAGGATCATAATTTATCTGTGTGCCAAGACAATTCTTTTTAATATAAAGTGTAAAAGGGGTTGTGGTAAGATGGGTCCCTGTGTGATGCCTTCAGTCTCTTCCCATGCTCAAGGCATATCATCTGTTTTCTGCCTACAGCTTCAGACAGAGAAAAAGGGGAGATAAGCCAAGGAAATTACCCTTTGGAAAATTATATACTGAAGGAAAGAAAAGCACAAGAGCAAGACCCAGTTCTTGGTGTTTTACACTTTGTTCTTTGGATGAAGGGTGCTCTTAGAAAACACATTACTGGTAAAATTCATAGGAGTCAATGAATGACAAGGACAGTGAATAGAGAAAATATTCTTTGAAAAATCTATGGAAGTGTGAAGAATTACTTTTCTTCAAACTTCAGGAGAAGCAATGGGGTTTTATTCAACATCAATATCATAATACAAGACAAAAGAGAGGAAATAAGATAAAATCAGCTAGTATTTTTTGTGGTGCAAGTCCTTCTTGGGACTGTTATACTCATTTGCCTTATTCTGTCACTTCTTAATATTGGCCATGTTTAATGATGGATTTGTACATAGATGTCTCATTTTAGTGAGGTACATTTTTTCAGCATACTATTTATCAAGTGATTGTGTATTTGGAATTCAAAATAAGTCTCTGTGCATGACTGAGCATTATACTTAAAAGGAAGACTGAGGTGGATGAAGGAACCTGTCCAGGATTGCAACCAGTAATGAAAAATGTATTCATCTTCCCTGTATATCCACTGATAACCAAGAGGAGGAAGAAAAAAGGTCCCCTTTCTGACACATAGTCTCTCATTATGCATTATTTTCTGACAAGTGATATTTAATAAGAATTGAGAGTAGCATGTCCTAAAGTGCTGTGGTGGCTGACCTTGGCTGACTGCCAGAGCCCACCCAACCGTGCTCTCCTTCTCAGGAGTCCAGGGGGAGGAAGGAAGATGGAAAAGCTTTTGAGTTGAAGGGAAAGGCTTACCAACCACCATCCCACACAAAACAGACCTGAAAAATTAATTTAATTTATTACCTGTTGGAAGTGCAGTTCGATGGTTAGAAACAGAGACAGAACCTAAAGCACCTTCCCCCAGCTCCTCCAGCATCTCCCAGCAGGAGTGGCACAGGGACATGAGGCACTGAGGGGTTTGGTTGTGGGATCTTAACTTTCAGGAAACTTAATATAATTTGTGTGTCATCTCATAAAAGTCCCTCCATGTTATTCATGATTGTGTGCCGCTGCCTCAGTCGTGTGGAATGTTTTATTTCTTAAATGCAAACAGGTTTGAGAAAAACATGGGATGTTTCAAAATAATCAGAATATCAAAACCAGAACAGAAGTGCACTGCAATGTAAATAACAAACTCTTCGAAAGCTGCCGGTGTAGACCAGGCTTTGCATATTTTGTTCTGCAGACATAATAAATAGAAAAATATGTGAGTAAAGGTCTGACCTTACTGAAACAAATGGCAGCCCCTCTGATTTAAGTGGAGCTGAGTTTTCACACATTATTATTCCATAGCAAGCTTTTATCATCAGTGTGGTTTTCTCCATGTCGCTTGTGTGCATGTGTGCATATTTATGATTTTCTCAAGTGATTCTGGCTTAGACACATATCAGCTCAGCCCTGTGGGTTTTGGTCATTGACCTCAATAGATCACTTATATTTCTGACATGAAAATTCTTGTTGGAATTGCAAAACAGCTAAGACTAGCAACATGGTAGTAACTATTATTCCTAGATAACAGTATTCCTAAATTGAAAATATTGTTGCAGAAAAAAGCCCTATTGTGTGCTCTCATGTTTAGCTCTTGAAACACCTTGGGTTGATTCTGAAACTGGAAATACCCATTTTAAGTTGCAGAAGTGCCAAATGAATGTAAAATTGTAGGAATTACATAATGTAATTGGTAGGCCAGTGTTGTGTAGTTCCAGTTTTATTTAGTGTAATCATTTAAACTGTCTTTGTCATACCGTGTTATTTATCCTGAGGGGTTTAGAATCTGAAATTTGCACTATTTACACTGATGATTTATCTTAGCTGAAATACAGTGGTCTCTGGGTGAACTGTTAACAGCAGTGTAACAATACCACATTTTTTTGAGTTAGGAAGTAGTAATGTATTCAACCAAAACTGCAGGGGAGCTCAGAACCATTGGCTTGTTCACTGAAGTTGTAAAATGATCAAGCAAGGAAAGTTGATACTTTTTTTTTTCATGAGATTAACACCATGACATTCTCAACAGACCTGTTGTCACTGTGGGAAATGAGCATCAAGCAAACACCTATGGATTCTCTCACCTCTGTGTACACTGAGGTATTGAGATTTGACCCAATGCATAGAATACCAGCAGCATAATTCTTTCACCCACTCATCTCCCCATTGAAACTTCTGCTGTGTTTTATTTTCCATCTAAGTAATGAAAATTCCCACTTTATTTCAGAGGGTCGGCATAAATGCAGGACAAGAACGTAGCACTTCCAGGCCAGCTTTTTGATAAGCCATTGGAACTGATTGTAGGATTGGCCCCCTGAAAATTTTTATAGAAAAAATGGTGCCAATATGTGGTTTCTGGAAAAATTAAAAAAAAAAAAAGACTGAAGACTTATCAAAAGTCTTTTCCAATCCTGCCATGCTTTGTTTCCCTTTGACTAAGCATTTGGCACATCTTCTAGTGGGATGTATTCGGTACAGTTTCACTTCTGATGATTACTACCAACCTCCTTAACCAATGTGAAGAGTGCCTTCCTTCCCCTTCCCTCTGTTCTTGTGACAAGACTAACCTCAGCTCTGCAGGGGTTGGTGGCATTTGCATGTGGAAATGCACTAATATGGATGTTTTTCTTTGTGTGTGCATCCTTGCAGTGTTGTATACCAGGATGGATTTTATGGTGCAGACATTTATGTAAGTATTCATTGATGTGCATGCTGTCCTTGTACATTACCAGAGTCATTCTTTTTACAAGTTTGCTGCCTAGCTTGACTCTGTTTTGTCTATTTACCATCCCTTGCCTGTCAGAAAGAATTGAGAAGAATATCTCTCACATTGGAAGACCTTTCTGTTCATTACATCTATCATTGTTCAGTGGAGCTGAATTAACTCTTCAATCAAATGCTGAATGAATGCAAAAAGATGTGAAAAATGTGTGTGTATGTGGAGGGGCGTCTCCCTTCCTAATTGAAGTTCAAAGAAAAACTAAAGCAAAGCAGATTTGCAAATTCCCAAAAGCTCTTTTTTAAAAACCAAGGCAAGCTGAATATTATTAATACTTGAAGTATGAAAATACTTCATGGAGAGATACAGGTTTCCCAAATCCAGCCCACACTGGGTATATGTAGGTGCTGTGGTGACAGGAGAGCTTAATGGCATAGTAAGTTTAAGATATGGCTTTGTATTGTCTGTAATCAGTCAACTTCCAGCTACACTTTTAAAATACCCTTATTTTAGTTTAAAGGAAATGGGTAGAGACTGCTCATGATGTAAGAGGATTATTTGTTAGGAAGGATTTCTAGTCTTGGATCCATCATTATCTACTCACCTAATTGTTCACCAATTTCTTTCTAAATAATATTTTTACAAGTTTCTTATCAATTTTTTTTCAAGTTTCTTACCAAGTTTTTAGCTTGAATGTACACAAAGAGGCCTCTTATGTCTGAGTATGCAAGAGGCCTGAGGTGGTTGAGGCTGAATTTCATTCTTCTAAAGTAATTAGTTCTTATACCTTATGTGTAGATGTAAAATGTTTTAGTGATACTGAGTAATCTTTCACATTTGTAATCATTTTAGTAAAGCAATCTGATCCTAAGTTACAGGAGTCATTTTGTTTCACCAGACAGCTTTCTCTAACCTACTTGTACTGTCTCTGCTAAGATGCAATGAGACAGATGAGTTGAAATTTGTATGTATATTAAAAATTAAATAGGTAATGCTAGAAAACATCCCCCGTGCTCATTATTAGCAATCTTCTAGAACTGTTTCCAAGGGACTAGATTTTTTTTTAGTGAGTTTTTATATAAGGAAGGAAAACAATCTGAATTTATGTATGAAGTAGGTTTTGTTTTTCTGATGGAGGTAGAAAGGGTGATACTTAGCTGAAAGTTCATTTGTGCAGATTAAAAACATATTTAAAACAGATTAGGAAGAGTTAAAATTCTCTCTCTGTGTACTTAGTGATGTTATCAGGAACATATTGTTTACAACACAAGATTCACCCCTTGGCCAAAGGATCTGTCAAGTGAATTGTGTTGCTCTAATCTCACCTAAACACATTGCTGCTCAATTTTGGAGCTATATGGGCTGTATGAAACAGTGTGCAACTTCTTCCAGTCTGCTTTCCAATTTTCATGTTCCTTCCAACTGTCAAAAGAATGTGACATGCGTTTTGCTCAGTTTACCACCCCAAAAATCTGAAGGGCACCAAGACATCTTTCTCAGGATGGCTCAGGCCGATAGAATAGGTGGGAACTGAACGTTGCTGGAACAGTTTGTAGGGTTTGGAAGCCACTTCTGCTGCAAGCCAGGAATATCTCGTCTGCTGATTGACAACATTATTTTTAGGTGGCCTCACACCCTCTCACAGACTGTAACATTTTGTTTCCAAATAGAAAGTTATTTCAATGAGGAAGGTACCAAAGAAATGGCTGATCTCTAGTGTAGCCTCAGTTTCGTTGTCTGCAATAATTGTGTGCATTAGAAAATAGAATAAATCTGCAGGGTCATTGGTTTTCACTCCTTTGCAGGCTTATATTTCTGATTGCATATCTTATTTTTCTTAATGTAGTAGAATGGTTGCCTTTACAGTATTCAACAGAATGAAAACACTCTTCTGGAAATTTTAATTTTTTTTTTATAATATACAACCTTTTTTATTTTATAATGAATTTTGCTTCACATTTGTGCTTTCTTGCATATTAAACATTTGCAGGGGAGGGAGACAGAAAGAACTGGCATAAATCAAATGAACCCTTACAATTCACAGTCTATGAGTTGTTAGTGTAGTAGTTTGCAGTGTACTGAGTTATTTATTAAATCCCAGTTGTTTATGACATAATTCTACTCAGCTTTTCATTTTAAGTGCAAGACTGAAGCTTTGTGAAAGGACAAATGCTCGGAAAAAAATCAAAACCAAAAAAACCAAACCCAAAATATTTAAACAATATAGGGTTTTAACAGTAGATTGGAGAAAAAAAAGAACCTTTAAAATACCACAGAGAGCAAAACAAAAGACACAAAGTACTGAAAAAGGCAGATCAAAAATAGGCATTAATATCAAAGTGAGTTTCATCCTGCTCTGATTACATTGAGTACCAACAGCAATATTGCATAACTAGCTATCCACATAGCCTTTGGTGGCTCAGTTTAGGGGAAAGGAAGGAGGGAGGAGACACAAAGATACTGGTTGGGTAAAAACTGGATAGTGAACCAAGAACAGCAAATAGCTGGAGTTGCTCAATACTAAACAGTGGAACAGAAGAGAATAGTAATATAAAAATAGGTGGAATGTACAGTCTAAAGTGAAAAATCAACAGCCATGATTCTAGATGTAATACAATATATTGTGTATTTCATATAATTCTATATGGAATGTAATAATGCTTCTGAAATGGCTGAGCTATTGAATTCCCTTTTTAAATGTGCCTTTGAGTAGGAAAAATAAAGCAGATTATTAGGAAGTAAGGAAGACCTTTCAAAATTAAGTATTGATTCACTAAGAGAAAAAGTCATTAAAAGAGAATTAAAGTTGCCTGCCAGCAAATATAGAAGTTCTTAGATGAAGAGTGACACCTGTGAAAATAAGAGAATACACTCCATAAAATGAAGTAAAAATAGTAACAGACTCAGAAATATTCAGTTAGAATAACAGCTCTACACTCATGCTCTGCTTTATCTTAAATATGTTACTCTTTTTTTTTTTTTACCATTGTCATAAAGAGAACACGAGAACCTTCCCAACCCTGCAGAAGTCCCTGGATATTATGGCTTAACCATGGCCCTTGGCCACTCTCACTGTTCACAGTGAGGTTTTCCAACCTGCTTCCAGGATTCTGGACCTGTGGTACTGCAGCTGGCAAAAGTTCATGGCAAAATATGCATACAGAGGTTTAAGATATTATTTTTTGTGAGCTGCTGAGCAAGAATAAGACAGTTCTGTGATTGGGAAATGGGACAAGGCTATCAATAGCTACTGTCACCACCTTTAGCCCAAAACTGGGATGGTATTGAGGCTGGAGCATCTTTTTGTTTCCCGAGGGAGAGGCAGATACAGTTATCTGAGACACGTTCCCTTAATGCCAGGTAGAAGTCCATTGATGCCATCAGGTCCCCTGAAAGGCCTGGAAAAGCAAGGACATGCAGATGGCACTGAAGGTTTCTTTTAAAGTCCCAAAGATTTTTTGTGTTTTGCCAAGGATGTGCCATTTCCTGTGACTCACAGAAATGGATAAATGACTTTTCCAAGGGCAAAAGAGTCTCCAGGGAACAGTGGCTTGTTCCTACCAGTGCTCTGTGTGCTGGAACACTCCCTGACACCTTTTAAAGTTTGGATATCTAGTGATGAAATGCCTTTTCATCTCTCATCTTTATTTGTGATATAAACAGTACATTTAAAATACAAGACCAGTGCTGGTGGTTGCATTTGGGTGGAATTAATGCAGGTGGTGTCTGTTACCAAGAGCTTCTCTGAGGCAGCAGATACATCTGGGAACATGATATGGGAATACCAGAAACCTTTCCCAGTTCCCAAATTTGAGCCAGCAAAAAGAGGCGGTGGATTGTTTATTTTCAGTTCTTCCAGTCAACGTTATACTCTGTGAGCAGAACAAATATTGTTTAAACCTCACTACCATATGAGTGGAAGAAAAGGAAATGACAACTTCTATATTCTACATCTCTGGGTATAATTCATGTCATTTTTAATACCTTTCCTCTATTTGTAGCTAGTAAGGCAGATATAATTCTCAATACTGCAGAAGGTTTGGTACCTTGACTAATTTATGTTCTCAAACTACTTTGAGATTCTTGAGTGAAAGGAAGTACAAGAAGTAAAAACTGGGGAAAATTAATTCTCAACATTCATATAAAATATTCAATATATTGCTAATAGGAAAAAAACAGACAAAAAAGTATTCATCGTTTAGAGTCACTTTAGTTTGAATGTCTATAATAAACAATGTCAGAACATCTAGGATCACAGAAGATAATTTAGCTGTTTTATGGGGAGGTGCACACATGTATTCATGGTTTTGTAATCTAGAGATGGCTGTGCAACTCATTTTTTTGAAAATTAGTCTTACTGCAGACCTGCAGACTTTAGTTAAAAATCCAGTTGTGTTTAAGTTTCTGTTCATTTCTATTTTATCCAATCTTGCCTGAAATGCAAAATTTCTAAAATTGGTTAAGATTTCTCTGTAAGATTTGGCTCCTGATCTTTGATGAATCCCACTGCTCTTTTTGGGTTTGCCTGAGCCACAGAGATGTTTAAAACATTGAGAGGAAAATTATCCTGAGTCACTCTGGGGAATTTGCCTAAATTCCTTCCTTACATCTTTCCATCCTCCTTTCCTTACTCACTCAAATCATTCCCTTTGTGTTTCTTTATGGAGCAGCATTGCAAGAGCCTGTGCATGGCAATAAGTCACCACAGGTATGACTGATGGAAAAGCCTCCTTATGCTGAGTGCAGACTCATGTAAAATCATACTAATACTGAACTAATTCTGTGAGAGTCCTTGTGTATAAATTACAAAACAATCCACCAGTTGTATTTTATTTTCCAGATTCAAGCACAAAGTCACACACAGTAACTTTGTGTAGCGACACCACTCTTAATTTTTAAAACTAATTAAGCTGTTGTAACACTGTTTTATTATTGTTTTGGAAGTAGCAAATATGGGAGCACAGATGAGGCAGTAGACATTTTTTCATTGTATTATCTGATTTTATTTTTTCAGCTGAATTTTCAAAATAATAATTCAAATCATAACAGTCAAGTATTTTCTGTATGAATGTACAGACTGAGGGGAAAAAAACCCATTCCTAAAACATTTCTAATATATAGGAACTAAAAGTTGTTATTTATTATTATGTAATTATTACATAATTTTGTTCTAAATATTTTATTTTGCAATATAGTTTAAGGCATAAAGATAAATATTTAATGTTGCTCAAGAGATATGTATGTAGTGAAGATTATTAGTGTATTCTTCATCTAGGTTATCAGCCAAGTTCAAAATTTGAGAAACAATTCCAAGTAGAACTTGTCATAGAAGTTCAGCTCAAGGGCTTCAATTAGATTCCCATCCCAGTTCCAAGTGTCCTTCCAAGTATTTTGTTCCTGCATTGAAAAATTACCTGAAGGAATTGATATAAGACAGTAAGAAAACTTAGGATCACACCCAAACTGCAATACACAAGCCCTATAAAAATAATTTGCTTAAGCAGGTTTTAATCCATAATTTTGATGGGTTATTTTAAAATTAAGAGTTCCTGACATAGGATATTGTGTAATTATATTTTTTCTGGTACCCAAATGCATGCTGCATTTTAGTTCTCCTAAGAGTCCAGGCAAATTCAATACCTTCAATCTCTTTTTATTTGTATTGCTTTACACTCATTCTTTCCAGGGCTCTCACAAATGTCAGACTGTCGAATCCAGAACATCTTAATAAAAGTTCAGATTTCATTGGTAGGCAGAAATTGTTTGATGAGAGCAAATCAAAATGCAGGCATAAAGGGAATGTAGCACTTCTTTTTGGGGAGTAAGAAAGGGTCTGTCATCACAGACTGACCAATTTGGGGGGATAGTTAAATAAAGGAAAGAAAATCAATGCTCACAGAGCCCCCCAGGTGCAGATTTCAGAGCAGCTCATAAGTGAGCAGCCTGTCTCAGTTCTGTCTGACTCAGAGTGGCTCAATTCCATATCCCATATCCATATCCCCCATTGTGTGCACAGCTGGATTGACATGGAGTGGCTCTCACTTTTGAGTCAGGGGCTTTAGGAATGGCCAGCAGGGCAAGGGAGGGCGTCACACGTGGTGAATAAAACCATGTGATAGTGCAGGCTGACTTGTGGTCTGCTACACATTGTCAGGGCTGCACCATGAGAACAAGTTTCATATCTTCCTTATGCTTTTAGCATTTGTGCTCCCTCATAGCAGCACTCAGGGGAAAAAAAAAAAGATGCTATATTTAGTCCTCAAAAACCAGGAGGGGAGAGCAGGTAAATTTGTATCATCTCCCACCTTTCTCCCTGTAGCAGAGGCCAGACCAAGCGTGCAGCTTGTGTTGCCTCCTCTCTGCCTCTGTTTATTGCCTCAGTTTGCCCTTGGTGCCATTATTGGGCATCCAAGGGCCTGTGTGCACATACCTGCAAGCAATATGTGCCTGTTAGACATTTTTGGCAGTAATAGGCTTCTATTGGTTTCTAAAAATCAGCTGATCTGCAGTGAGAAAGTGTTTTGTCTCGCTGCCTGGCGTGTGCTCGGAGGAGCAGCTGAGAGCAGGCAGGGTATTATGGAAGCCTTTCTCCTGCCCCATCCCAGAGCTTGTGGAACACAATTGCTGCTGGCAGGGAAGGAAATGTCCTCTTCCCTGTGTGAGCACTTGAAAAAATCAAGAATAATGTTCCTCAAGCAAGCTGACAGTTCAAAGCCTGGAGTTTCTAATGAGCTGTCAGTGTATGTAAAACTTATGTTTATTCTTAGGGTGATGTGGCATTATGAGCTGAACGACTGATTTCCAAACCCAACCTGCTCCGAATCTTCAAAGCCACAAAGGTTTACACGTGTTAGGGATGAAAGGGGTTCTGCCAAGCACAATAGTAGAAGAGGAAACAGCTTGTAGAAGTAGTTGAAATTGCTTTTCTGAAAGGAGTGAATTTTTATTCGTAAAATCCAAATAGAAACCCCACAGAAGTTGCTGTAGTGAAAAGGTAGTGCTGTTACAGTAAAGGCTGACACATCGTGGCCTATTCTTCATGCTTCAGAATATCTTGGGTGAGTGGAGCCTTCCAACTAAAAAAAAAAAAAGCAATCTATTACAGTCAACACTTCAGCAAAGGAGTGAATTTGATTCCAAGCTGAGTGAGCTGATACTGTCCTCTTCAGCTCTTTGTTACAGTGGGGTAGGTGGGGAAGGCACTACCACAGCCCCCTGTCCCAGAGGGGGGTGGGGGCAGAATTCTAATTGGGCTGTAAATCGTGTTGGTGTTATCTGCAGAGCTGGGCTCTGCCTCTTAATTGGCATGCTGAGATCATTTGGAAATGGTTGATGTAACACCGTGGTCCATTGAACAGGAAGCTCTGCTGTTTTCACAGTTTGATAATCAATGCATCACTGCACACAATTCCTTTCCAATGTGTGTTTGTTTGTCCTGTTTGCTTAATTGAACAGCTGGAATTGCTGTTACATGAAACTGAATGTTAATTCATGGAAGAAGAGAGTTTGGCTTCTTCATTATAATTTTATGTATAAATTGGAAACCTATGTAACATTAAGTGCTAATTGAGTGCACAAATTCATAGGTTTAATCAACCAGGCATGATAAATCATATTTTGTACCAAAAAAAGAATTGATTATTAGGTGAGTTTGTCTCTTAAGTTCAGCATTGCTTGATGAATATATATATATATACCTTGTTTGTAAGAACAATTGCTACTTGAAAACTTGGAGAATACAGTATTGTCTTTTTTAAAAAAACTTACACTGATCATTACAGTTCATTCTTTCTCCTGATCTCTGGGATAAACCTTAAAAAGTTTGTGGTGATGAATTTTGCTTTATGTTTCACTGAAACATTTCCTTAACATTTCCCTGAACTATTTCCTGTGCATTTTAACCCCTCAGCTGAATTGCAGCATGCCAGTACTCTTTCAGCTGTTGTTAAATTATGCAAAATGTTATTTGAGGTGCTGTAGCAACCCAGTTAGAGCGTGAGTTTGTGTTTCAGGGTGGTTATGCTGCCTACCGGTATGCCCAGCCTGCCACTGCCACTGCAGCTGCCTACAGTGACAGGTAAGACCTCGTTTACTGCTCATCAATATTTGACCAGTGGAAGTTGAAGATGATTCTATCTATTTGCCTTGTTGAAGTCTCATAATTGTCTTGTTGCTCTGCAGATAATTGTGATATCTAAAGCAGGCTGTTTTATTATAATCCATGAATAGCCATAAATTGAGAGATTTTTTTAGGCCTTAATTGAGAATCTGGCATGAGATGTGCACATTCCCAAGCTGTAGATCATCCAGTTAACATCTGCGACCCTTGTCCAATGTAGATAAATATATGTACAGATTCATGATGGTCTGCTACTAAAGATCATTATTTGTCTTAGGAGTATTATTTCAGTTGATTTAGAACCTTGAACCCATTGAGGGACCTCAATTCTCATTGACATTGTTTTAGTCAGTGGAAACTGAGAATGAACTGTGTCTAAACTTGAACTGTCCAATGCAAAACAATATTTTTGCCATTTGCTTTCTTTCCAGTCATTTGATTTTTTTTTTTCAATACTGACCAAAAAAAAAATTCTTCTTCTTTTGGTCTGTATTTTTATCCTCAAAATGTAAATGACATTTGGTGGAAATAATATCAGGAATGAAAGATTATTAAAATCTGCACATGCAGAGACTTTAATTGTATCAGCTAAGAGCAATGTCTCATATATTAGTGTGTCTTCTTGAAAGGTGAAAATTGGGGCTCCTTGCAAGTCAATGTCTAAATTGCTGTTGACTTCTGTAGGAATAGGATTTTGTCAAATTGCATAAAATTAAGTCTTTGCAATGTGTGCACATGAGTTTGTAATGAGGAAGAACATCCAATGTTTTCTTCATAAGCCTTACCATTAAAATCTATTCTATCTTGAATGATGTTCAAGTACTTGGAGAGTGTACAGCTGTAAAGGGAGGATCTATATCGTGACAGACAGGGACACACCCACAGTTTGCTTCCTAATAACACTGAGAAGCAAAGTCACACTTCTCAATACTTGTCTAAGAACATTTTCCCTTGGAATCATGGAAGTAATTTCTGAAGCCTTGAATACCTAGTGAAAAATTTCTTGAGATGCTAAATTAGACAATGTTATAAATGTTTCTGTTTCTGAAAGAAATCAACAGATTAAGAAATTTTAGTGCACAATTTCTTAGACTGAAGTGCTGTTCATGGATTCTGTATTTTTAGAACCAAGTCCCATGGTATGAATGTTACAATGCTATGCATGCATATTTGCCTTTCAAGTGCTTATTATTCTGGGTAATGAAGATATAATTTTTAAAGTTGTGTGACTAAAATAAGTTGCATGTATGGCTGAGGCATGCTGTGTCAGACAGGTAAGCAAGCTACTTTCTATTAATTTTGGGTCAGTAATATCTACTAGATATGTGCTGGATGCACTTTGTTTGCAATGTACTGTTTCTACTTAGGGTAACCTGCCCAGGTGAAATGCTACTCAGTAGTTTCATTTCATTTCCACAAAGGTGTGTTAGCATGTTGCAGCTCTAGTACTTTTTTGTGAGCTTATAATGCAAACCAATTCCTGCTTCTAAACTCTTACTAAACCAAAAGGACAAAATTAAAAAAAAAGAACTTCCTGTGGTTAGTCAGGTATTGCCAGCTCAGGGGTCCCTGGATCATTTTATAGGGGGTTTATTCCTATTAATTAAACCTATTCATTATATAGAGAAACTGAACAATGTCATAGACGACTTTCAAACGCTTTAATATGAATCAATGTACCTTCTCATAAAAGAAATCAAATGCTGTAAGATAAAATATCAGTTGGTCACATGTTCTGCTATGGCAGAGAGTCAACATCACAGAGTTATGCTGCCAAAAAATGGTAAAGGACTTGTCTAGGAAGATAGTGCTCTTAAATGCTGTAAAGGAAGCTTGAGATGGCATCAGTAGCTATGCAGTTGTCACAATCCTTAATTATTTTTTTGAAAAAATTGTCTAATTTTCAGATACACTCTGTGTCTAATTAGAATTGTAATAACCTGTCTTTGCTTGCATAATTTTAAATATCTGAAATGAATTTTATATCTTTTGGATTTTTTTTTAATTTAGCTTCTCGTTTGAAATGTGTTTAACCCTCATCTTCGATCTGCTTCCCCCAAATGAATACGGTTTCTTGTCTTAATTACAAATCTCCTAACTGAATTTCCTTATGAGTGAATCCCCAAACTAGCATAGAGAACAAAACAAATAACAATCTGCTCCAACATTTCTTTGCATGTGGGAAACTACGTGCAAACATGGATACCTCTGATTACTCCCAACTACAGTTTGTTTAATTTGATTAACTTTTTGTTCCTTTTTAAAATGAATTTAGCAACTTTTGTGCAATTACTAATATTGAAAGTGCCGAAATATAGTTCAGTGCAACTGCTTCTGTCTTTTCTTCTCGATGTGATAATCAGCTGCACTCCTCTGACAACACTGAAGATTCCTTGCACACTCAGTATTCATTTGAGCCCCTATTTAATTTAGTTACACACGAACTATATTTACTGTTTATGTAAAAAAAAAATTTGCCCAGAGAAATTAATTGAGGACCAGTTTGTATTTGCTATTGAAGCAGTGACAGATCATGGAAAAACTACTTCATACTAACTTAAAAAATAAGATAAAACTTTTTTTTCCTCATCATCCATATACATGATGAATGGCAATGTTCCATATCTGAAATGCTTCTTAAGTCAGGAGATGGAAAGAGGAAATCTTTAGATTGGAGACATGTCTTGGTAAATTAAAACTAGAGGTTAACAGAAAGATTTGGGACTCCAGAATCAACACATCAAGTTGAAGGATAATGATCACTGTAAAAGAGCTCTATTGTGAAGAAATGCAATGGTATCCTTGTTTGTCACGGATTGCTGGAAAAAGGCAAGGAACAGAGATGGAGGGGAGAATCAGGTGGCAAGGAAATACCATTGAACCAATCAATGCAACCCCCTAAGTATTTGTGAAGACAGATCATGTGCTCGTAAACCCAATTTTACAACCCAGATAGACCTTGCAGAACCCTCCAGTCATCATTAAGGATCATAAAACAAAACCAACAAAGAAACAGGTACATTTTTGTTTTATTTATGAAGCACTGCAATGGCTGAATACAACTTGAAAAAAATTTAGAATTGAGTTTTTATACCATGTGATCTGTCATCATACTAAATTGCAGTTAAAGATTTGAAGGTCTTCACATAAGTGGATCAAAAAAATCATATTTAACTTGCCAAGACTTAAAACATTTCTGATAATTTTTCCAACTAGTATAACTGCTGAAAGGGGGCCTACTGGTCTATATACATTCTTCACCATTCTGGAGCTTTGCCTGGCAAACTCTCTAAACTGACCATGTTTGGAAAAAACAACTGTAAGGATGTGTAAAAGACACTAAATCAGATATGAATAAAATATTTGTACAGGTTTTATTCCTCTTTCATGCTATAATTTTTTAAAAAATAAATAAAAAATAGTTGTTAGAGTTCTGTCCAAGTCCAAAGCAAGGCAAACTAGCAAAGTCATCGAGTGTTCTATTGCTGAGGTAGAACAAGTCGGAGCATGGCAGTGGGGCGTATTGTCATTTTGTCATTGCATGTCCACTTGGTGTTGCTGGTATGTCTGTAATGCTGTTCTGGGTTTGACAGATCCATCACATAGCTCAGTGAATGGCTTGCTTGAATGAAGCCTATGGGCAGATCTTCACCTTGGTTGGCTGTTGGTTTTGTGTTCTATGATTTGATTATTGCATCCTCGATCGGAGTAAGAACTGTGTTCCTTTCGTGCATCTGAACTCTGTCAGCAATATTGGTGAAGGTGTGTGTGGCACTGTGACGAAGCAACCCCTGCCCACAGTTAGCCACCCTGTGTGCCAGGCAGAGCCATCCCCGCCGTGCTGCTTGCTGCCCCTGTGCCCAGGGCTGAGGGGGCTGCCTGTGGCTGGCTCTCATATACCCACACACCCCCCCATCCATCACACAAACACACACAGATGTGCAGAGCACTTGGCTCTGAGCAGAATTCCCCTCTTCTAATACGGTGTCAAATTTAAACCTCACTCCAAACAATGGGAAGATTCCCATTGATTTTTTTGTTGTCTGGATTAGGTCCCTCATCACTGGAAGCTGACTTTCTTTTCCCACTGAATCTTTTCTTTTTTTTTTTTTTTTTTGATAAGACTATCAGGCATATTCCCAAATATTTTGCACATAACACTTTGTAGTATAACATATATTTTATTTTTTTCCTCCACTATTAGTTGTGTTACATGTTCTGTGGCCATACCTAGGATTTTATATACAATTTGAGAGAGGAGTTTTTGTCATATGGAAATTATGTTCTTCCAGATTCCTGGTAAAATCCTGATATTTGAATAGTTTACACATTTTTAGCATGTCTATGTGTATTATTCAGTTTTGTCAAAGCAGTAGTGTCTACAGAGTTAGGGTTTAACATATTTTCCAGTTCTCCTTGGGCAAGTAGTTGAGAGTAATACTTGATACTTGTGGTCAGATGATTCTAAGACAGAATAGATACAGATTTGATTTAATTGGAGACATACTAAAGAACAAAAATGTAAAATGAAGAGTAAAAATACACAGAATATAAAATATGAGCTTCTGTAGCTGGAGGGGTGTTTTAATATATTTTAGACTATAGGATCTTTTATTTTATGAATAAACAATGAAAGCCACTATAGTTTTATTCAAATTATCTTATCTTATTGAGGATCTTACTAGAGATATATATTAAAAATTAAGGTTTTGAGTGCATATAAATCATAATAGCAGCTTCAGCCAGAATTTAATTTTCCATTAAATAATTTTACAGAAGCATAAATATTTTAAAATGTAGGGCCTCATTCGTTTCACGATTTTACTTTCTAAGATTTAGGAGAAAAAGCTATTAACTTTTAAATGAATCAGATTTGAAGAGGAAAAAAATTAGAATACAGTGATAACTTTACCACTCTTCTGACTCCCAGCTGGAATCTTCAAACCTTTTTGAATTTTGCTATACCAGTGGAATCTTGAGAAATGGAAAGGTTTAGGGGACAAGATGGTCCCTAAAGAAGGATTGTATAGCCCATATTCCAGGCTACTCCCATTTCAAAGGTGAAAAGGGTCAGTTAGAATCCTTGACCAGGTACAGGGGCTTTGTTTAGCAATAAAGGAGCATGTATTTAACCCTTCTCTTCTGCACATGCTTAGGTTTGATGTGGTGATGTTTTATTGGTCTAGCTCTTTTCCTGGGTATCCTGGATGTAGCTGAGACTTGTTTATTCCCTATTATTGCAAATACAAATCAACTCATTCACTGGACTGTTACACAGAAGTAATGGATTTGGCCATTTATCTCTTAGACTTTGTCTGTCTGATCTGTGGCAAACTAGTAGATCACTGTCATCATGTTAAGATTCCATAATCCATATTCATCCTTCAGATCACAGTTAAATAGAGTATATGACTTATACTATATCCGTAACAGTACCTTTCAGTTAATGAGTTAGAAAGTAAAAGTGGATGATTATCAATAATGAAAATGTAGTAGGAAAAAAAAATTGTAATCAAAGAGTTTGAAATTCTCTGAGCAGGGATTTTAATGTAGTAAGGAACTTTCTGCAATAGGAATTTCCTGAAATAAAAATTGGTTGTATAGAGTACTTCCCAATGATTGAAACATGGTTCATTCTGCAACATTGTAGATATAGCATTTTGGGGGAGACACAGGGAGTCATATTCATGTAGGGAAACATTGAGAGCACTTACATTTCATAAAAATATGATTTACCAATTCTAGAAAGCTGCTTTGATATTTTAGTGCATTCCTCTAATACTGGATGGAATTAACGTGTTTACTGATGCTTTGAAGGTTTGATTCACGTGTGTAGTGTGACTGTTCATGTGATCTCCATGGAACTATTAAAGCTACTCAGTTCAAGACTAAGGTGATATAGTAGTGGAAAAGCTTAGTGGTACTACCAAGAGTTATGGTAAACAGCAATTATTAAACTTTTATCCTGTCAGAGCTTGTTCCCCTCATACTCTGTTTCTACTTCTCTTCACTGTAGTCTCCATTCTCCTTCACTGTAATGTTGAGGGATATTTTACGAATCCCCAGAGATAAGAAAAGGCTTGACTATTACTGTCTGATCTGGTTGGAAATCCCTGCTGAAAATTGTGAAGAAAAAAATTGGGAGGGAAGGTAGAGGTACACTAAAGGCTAGATTTCCATCCCTGGCTCTGACATGAAGGTGTTCAGTATCTTTGCTGCCAGTTTCTCCTTCAGCACAGCAAGAGCTGTTCAATGCTGATCATATTCCAAAAAATACAATCAGTGCACCTCTTCTGATGTTTGCATGTCAACTTCAATATCCTCTCTTGCTCTTTGTTTAACACATCTAGCCTACATCAGGTGATATAGCATGACTTTTAACTCAGGAGTTTCTGCCTCTAACATAAATGTTCCAAGGAAGTAACTGATTGTGAATATGTTCATTTGAGAAATTTTCATCCATACTTTTTCTCTAAAAAGAGCAGGGAAATGGTTAACATCTTTAAAGTAGGTTTTTCTGGTTGCTAGATCATATGGACTTTGCTCTCAGAGGGTATTGGAAGAAAGTGTGACTTTAAAGTATTTCAGAGTGTTGTATCCAGCAGACTGGATAAATGCAGTGTTAGGGAGTTACTAAAACATTGATTCCTAATCCAACAGACCAAAACTGTTACAGTCTATTGGGTCAATGCCTGTGACATGATAGACCATAACAGTTCCTTTGGACATGTCAGTGGCTAATTATACACTCCTTAGTTCTCAGATCATTGACTTGATAGACCACAAAGAGGCAGATTAGAACACGCTCTAAGTATTGTCAACCCGAGTGCTTTAAAACCAAGGAGGAATTAAGAGCATTGTGCGAGAGCCAGGGAGAAGATGAAGGAGTGAGATGTTATTAATAAGAAATGGGCTGACATGGATATGGTCTGTATGGATTAGCTGTGTAATTTGCAATGTGCTCCAGGCAAGGTGAGGAAGTATTAGAAGAACAAACTTTAAATAACAATGTTGAAGAAATTAATGAAGAAAGAGGCAATTTACACTCTTGCATGTTTTTACTGTAGCGTTTCCCACCTCAAAGGAGTCTAAAGCATTTGATTAGGTATTTAAATAGATTTTTTTTTTCTGACATACCTTTGGGCTTGTCAAGTTTCTAATACTTTAAGAATCCACCTGGGGCAAACATCAGCTTGTAAGAATACAGCAGGAATGGGAATAGAACTTTTACCCATGGATCCTAAAGAACCTTTTTCTGAAAACTGCTGTGGGGCGTTTCATATTTGTGCATAAAAAAAAGTAACTTTTCATTTAAACCAAACATGTACCAGCCTCTAAACTTCCTTTTGTGTTTCTTGAATGAATACCTAAATAATCCTGGTGAAGTTTTCATTTATATGGTATTTTAGTTATAACACCTTGTCAAGTGATTTGAAAAATCATTTCAAACTAAATGTAAAGGGAAAGAACTATTGTTATTCATAATTGCTAAAGAAGTTTATAATCACACCTCTCTATATTAGGAGACTTTATTGTGGCTAAAATGGTGGTTAATGGTAAACTATAGTAATCATTTTGAAATCAAAAGCAAATATAAAGTATGTTTTTAAGGGCATTATTTTAAAGATTACATGATATACATAAAGAATAAATCCCCCAATGAAATAAATGTACATTTTGTTACGTATTTTAGTGGATAAAATATTGATTTACACAAGGCTGGCTTAAAAATTCTGAACTCTTTGCCTAAAGAGAGGAAACAACATGTCCAAAATATAGGAGCAAACAAGATTTTCAAATATAAATTAGAAGACTCCAAAAATAGCCTTAATTTAGCAGTCCTGGGTCATACTGACATCAATTTGCATTGCTGACGTGGAGCATTTGTGAAGTAAAATTACAGGACTGCTTCTTCAAATATTTAATTTAAGTGCATGGACTGTGTTAATCACACTAAAAGGCCAATAATTTTAGAGCAGTTATGCTGCTAAGATCAGTATGAATTCTACTGTGGATTTTTGTTGTATTCAGAATTTAACCTTTTGGGTTTAGGTTTCATGTTAAAATGTTAAGATCTATTTAAAATCTTCTGTGTTCCTCTTGCAGATTAATATGCATCTTTAGGCTCTGTATATTGTACTATTAATCTTAAATACATTTATAATAGATATAATATATTGTGTAATCAAACATAGAAAAATTCACTGGTACCAGAGGTAATATGAATTAGACTCAGGTATATTTGTACACTCTGATTTTTAAAAATAAATAAATCAGGAAATAAAATGTGTAGATCTTTAATGTGAAAGGATTACATATTTTTCCCCTGATTGTAATATGAGACATTGTCCACATTTTGGGAATACATTAAAAATAAGCATTTTGGGGTTTGCAACAACAATACTAAATTGCAGGTTGTAGCATCAATTTGCTAGCAGTTCTCTTTATACAGCCTTTGAGGGGTAATGGAAGGAGAGAGAGGGGGAGTTTGTATACAGGACATTGCCCTGCCTGCCCTGTGTGTGACATGGACACCTTGGCATTTCCCCAGCCTGCTTTTGTGGCTGTGCTAGAAGGAGTCTCTCTCTTGGAGCATTAGAATGGGTTATTTAGCTGGTTCAACAGGAGGGCTAAAATAAATGCCTGCCCATCTGCTGGGGAAAGTCTGACATAAGAATAAAAATTTGCAGAAAGCACCTTCTGTTGATCATTTCCCCCTTTAGGTTTCGTTTGTCCTTGTTTTGGTTTGTTTGGTTCTGTTTGGTTGGTTGGTTTTCTCTCTGAGCAAGTACACATGACTGGTCTTGGGAATGCACCTTTCCAGTAGTGTCCAGGGGAGTCAGGGGTTGGCTTTAATCTTCTCTTGAAGGTATGATTTTTGCAATTGCAAAAGTACTTTTTTGATATTAAAACAAATCATTCCTGTGCAAGAAATTGTGTGAGTGGTGGCAGGATGCAATTTACTGAGAGGTTTCTTTGCTGTCTCCTGCTGCCTTTGGCAGCCTGAGTTATGGTGGAGACATCCTGTCATTGGCCAAGTCCTGCTGAAATGGCCTGTGCTGAGCACAAAGGAGATGCAGATGAGGAGCAATGCAGAGGGGACTGACCTGGCAGACAAAGGAAGGGCTTGCTTGAGCTGTCTGGAAGAAGGGATTGAGTGCCATTTCAGACACCCAAGGGCATGTGAGGGACCTGGGGAGGCAAGGGGGACATGGAACCTTCTGGAGTAGCAGCTGAGCCCAGGCAGATGGGTGAGCTGCCTTTGCTTGGGCAGTGACCAGGAGCTTGAGTGTTTCTGGGCAGTAATAGTTGCAGAAGTAGCTACATTAATTTATTTTCATGCAGATTTTTCCTCTATGTTCTTCCAAGGTCTGCCTCAAAATTTCAGAAAAGGGTCTTTAATGAAATGGTCAGGAGTGGTGGAGGCAGGACAGCATTATCTTTGGACAAGGAAAGCAGAGTACCTGAGTGAAAGCAAAATCTTCCTCTTTGTCTTGGCATCATTATTAGTGGTTAAGTCGAACAAGCAGAACAATTGTGTTGTTAAATAACCAGTTGAACAGTTCTGTAGAGAAAAAAAAGAACCTGATATTGAAGAAATTAGTCTAAAAATAAAATACACTTTCCTAACACTCATCAGGTCAAACCAGTTAGTGTTGTTGAAGCTTGATACTGCATGAATTATTTATAGTTTTATTCTCACTTCATTTAATATATCTTATAGATATGGCTGTGAAGTTGTTTAGTTGTCTTTGTGTTGTGATTCAAATGCTATGAGTATGATAATGTACTTTGATCTTACAGTAATGGGAATATAAAGCATGGTAATAGCAAAATCAACCTTCTAATTATAGTTATTATGCTAATAATAAAAAGTTTAAATTCTTTGATAGCCTTGATATTTAAATTTAGGACATCAGAAGGAGGGAGTTGGGGAGGACTTAATAAAGTGATTTTTAAAGGGAAACTTTGTCCCTCCTGGAATATTGCAGTAACCTCACAAGTCCTCACAAGAGCAGCAAAGGCTTAACATTTAGAGCATGAAGGAAAAATAGTATCTTTAATAATATAATATCTTCAATAATATAATGGAGAAAGGTATAGAGGTAGGACATATAACTCTGGTGGGAAAAGTCTTTGCTCCACTCGATAGTTACCCCCAGATCCTTGGAGAACACAACTTGGAATGGCTCCAGTGAAGTCAGTGCTTTCAGTTAAACTGCATCAATTTTACAGGCTGAGATTCTGATCCCTGAATTCTAAATACTGGCTGTGTTTGTAAATCCCATGGTGGCCTTACCAGAAAAAGTCAACTGATTAAATACAGTTTAAATCTTCCCACTGTAACTTCTGTGTTTGTCTTCATCTTAATTTCTCATGTTCTGGGGATCTGCCCCATGTTCAGCAGTTGCTGTATTTTTGGGAGGGGGTGGGCACCTCTATATTAAACAAAATTATTTCTGTCTACTTTTGTGAAGTTTGTCAGCAAAGCCTAAGAATTCAGGTGTATGAAGCATAATCACTCAGTGTTAGTGGATTGTAATTCTTTTCCATTTCACATTTCCTAGTGCTAGTGTGATGATTTTTAGGGAAGTCTTGAATTCTTAAAATCCCTCTTGACCTCTAGTATGGCTTCTATTTTAAGGAAGCTCTGTGTTGCTTAGAAGAGGGATTGAAAACCTCTGGTACTGCTGGGCCAAATTAGGTGTGTGTGAAGACTTTGTATTGATTGTGCTGTGTGAAATGTGAACGGTGCTGAGAAGTCTGACTGTCACCCAACCTTTCAGGAAGAGGAGAGGACACAGAACTCTTGGTCATGTGGCCTGTGTGCCCTACATGTGGTTTTGACCCACAATGACCTAAATGTATAAACTTCCCAGACACAGCTGGGGGAGGTTCTGAAGATCTGAAGAGCAGGAGGGGCCAGTGACTGTAGGAGAGAAAAGTAGTAGGTTGGTGTTTTTCTAGGAATATGTAGAGTGCAGACACAGAGGAGCATCCTGTTCTTTCCCGGCGTGGGAAACTTCTAGGGGAGCACTCAGGCAAACTGTCTATCCTGAACATGGGTTGGAATTGTGCTTCATGATGGTTAGAGCCCTCAAATCATGAACCCCCAGCACCTGAGACTCATCCTCTGAATCTCTTCCTCTCTTCCACTTCCAGGTTCTGAAGTTTCCAACAGTAAAGTAGGCAAACCACTTGCACATCAGGCAGGATCAGTGGGGAGCTCTGTACCCAGTCTGTTAGAAGTTTCTGCTCTTTCTGAGAGCCACTCTAAGTTGCCACTGACCTTTTATTTTAAAGGCTACTTGGATGCAGAAAATTTGATAAAGTCGTGTGCACTAACACTTAACTGAATTATTAGAGTTTCAGTGTTAAAGAAAACTTTCACCCCAACTTGATAGTGAGGAGAATCCCTGATTTTTCCACATATGAAGGAGCCTGAAGTTCAGTATTGCATTGAAGATGGTATAAAGCAGATTTCTCTCACTGTTCTGGAATCTATTTAACATTCCAGTAGCTGAAATCATTGGTGTTAGTGTTTATAAGGATGGGAAATGTTAAGGGAATTTTGGATAAGTGTGAAGGAAAGTCATAGATGTTCCTTAGACAGAAATGCTGATAATACTCTATAATTCCGGATGGAGCATGTAAAGAACATGTACACCAAAAGCTAATCAACTTCATTGGAATATCAAGTTTTTCACACTAGAAATTCAGAATATGTAGATTAAAAGCAATTCAAAAAAAGAGTCAAGGCTAAACATGCTTACAGAACCAATTTCTGTAGAAGTAAAAGCTAAAAATTCTACATAGTACTTACAGGGTGTTGGCATTTCTACCAAATTTCACATATATAGCATTATCTAAGCTTCCATTCAGTGTTGATGTGCATGTGGCTGCTGTGTCAGGTCAGGATGCTTTGGAATTAATTGGTACCAGTTCTTTCTGTACTACTGCACTGTAGTCAAGGTGACTCCTGTGAAGGAAGACAGTGAAAGAAAGTTCTTCTTGAAAAATGGGCAGGTGCTGCATTTTAGTAAAGAAAAGTCCTGAAAAAATACATTTATGAAACATCTTAGGCCTCTTAATTAATTTATAGTATAAACATGCTGAAGAAACTAGGCTATAGCATTTTTAAAAAATTTTTAATTAGTTGGGTAGTCCAGAAGGCCTAATTTCTGTGAGTACACAAAATTTACTGTTATTAGTAATATTTTTTGCTAAACAGTATATCTAATGAAAACCTTAGTCAAGCTGCACTTAAATTCCTGTCCCTCACCTGCTTAAATATTTTGGTTTAATACTTTAGTATTCAAATCTTTCAGTGAATGACCTGCTTCAATTTTGAATGGAGTATTTTTAGTCAGGTGATAAAGCTGAACCTGAAAATATTTTGTTATTCTCTTTTCAATTTGATGCTGCAGAGTGTGGGTTTCATTCTGACAGCTTAAGTTTTCCTGGCCACCTCGTGCCATCATGAACACTTTCAAACAATGCTTGTTTTCATAGTGCAAGCCCTGTGCCTGCCCCAGTACAAAGCAGTAGTTTAATAATGACTGAAGATCATTCCTGAGGGCTAAACCTCTAACATTGCTAATCAGGATTTTTGTGATAAAGGGTCTTCTGTAATAAAAAGTGCAGTACAAAAGGTGCAATGCAGAATGTAGAAAATCATGGAATCTGATGGGTTTTTGTTTTTTTTTTTTTTTGAAGCTACCCTATGAAAAATAATGCTAAAATTGGAGATGTTGACAGAGTATAGTGAGGTTTCTCTCCTCAAACTATTGCCCCTTCTACCACAGACTGTATCTTTCTAGGACAGTTTAGCAACAAGCAACAATTCACCTGAGGTTCCTTCACAGAAGTAGTTCTGTATATTAAACAGTCACAGTGAGGTTAAGGCTCAGGCTCCAGTGGTTAAAGATCTTCAAAAAAGGAATAAACCCAGTTTTATGCTCCAGTCTGGCATGTTTGCACCAAAATAAGAGCATCAAGGAGAGAGAAAGAAAGCACATGATGTATTGGATATGCAAAAGGTCTGCTGGGTAGAAAGAGCAGGTGCTGAAAGAGGGAAGTTTATGGCAGATGTGGGGCCCCAGAAGTTGTATTTGTTAGGAGTCTGCTAAAGGGACCATGGGAAATGGAGCAGAGGAAATGAGAACACATTCAAACCTTTTGAAGATGGTGTAATGCAGGTTCAATAAGCACCCCAAAGGAAGAAAGCACATCTAAATCACTTAATAGTACTTATGTTATCCTCCCCTTCTGCTCTAGTCTGAGTTCAGAATTTATATGAAATGTTTAAACTTTTTTTTTTTCAAACTTGAAAAATATCTTTATTATCATACTGGAAAAAAAAAGTGTTAGTTTTCAATTTGCTAGAAGAAATAAGAACTTGATCTATAGGCTTGAGAGTAGCAACAGTCTGCAGAGTGTTTGCCCTTGGGAAGCAGCTGCTGGGATGGAACAAGGCCATTTGGAGTCCCAGCAGCACCTTGGCATGACCCACACTGTCTGGGTTTCCATCACAGAGTTCACACTGCCAAAGGTGCCATTCCTGCATTTAAAAGGATTGCACTTAGCCCAGGGTGTGAGTATCTGGCAGGGTCAGTGTGTCCAACTGTACATTCAGATCAATGTGTTAGTCATGTTATCCTTCCAATTTCGTTTGGTTTTATCTCCCTTACAACTATTAATTACTTCTAAAATGTCACTTAAACAACAACAACAAAAAAGTTTTCTGTTTTTTAAATCTGTGTTCTTTTACATTAGAAGTATAAACCAATGAGCAGTAAAATACTGGCAATGTTAATACACAAATTAAATTGTGGAAGTGATTCTGTATCTTAATTGAGCAGGGCTTATTGTATAATAAAGTTGGGTCCACTAAGAATTCTTGTACATTTTTGAATCATTAAAAGTGTAGAAGTGATGAGCACTAAAGCAACCTAAAATGCATCATGAATTTTCATCATATCTTACTTGGGAGGTTTTTAAGTCTTGTATGCTCAATATAGTTAGTGCAGAAAACTGGTCTTTAAAGGGAACAGCCCTATATTTGCAAAGGGCTGAGCTGGGTTGGTTGCCCTTTGCCAGCTCTGCTTTCCACCTGCTCTAAGGCAGATGGAATATGATGCACCACAGTGTCAGTTTTTGGATCTCTGGGGTTGTCCACACTAAGGGGGAAAACTTGCTTTAGACAGCACGTGGGATATCTGTGTGTAGTGACACCTCTGATGGGCAGTTCTCCCTCCAGGTCTATGTAAACAATAGTGCAGAATTTAGTTAAATAAAAACTGCCACTGTAAAAACATTAAAGTCATCAAAGCTCTAATCAATTTTGTGTAATTGTAACAAATATAATTAGTTATTAAAAAAAAATGAGCTGCCTTATTGAACTCCAGCATCCAGTCATTTCATTCTCACAGTTGCTATGCTGACCAGTATGTAACGTTCTACTTTTAAAACTTAATTATGGAGCTGTGAAATTAATTTTACAAAATCAAACCCCAGGGGAAATAGTGTCTTCCTATGAGGCCATCTAACAAGAAATGTTTATAGTAGATGGGTTTTTAAGAGGCATCACTATGGGTTACATTTTTTTAAAATTAGATTTCTATCAGTACTTACCAAAGGGTTGGTTAAAACAAAGTAAGATTTCAGAACAGTTCCAATAACACTTGTCGTTCCAAAAGGCAAATTACAGTTCATGTGCTGGGCTCTTTCTGCAGGTACTAACCCAGCACTTTGTCCTTGCAGAGAATGCTGTACTTTGGCATCTGAACACAGTGTCTGTGGCTCGGTGTTCACTGTTCTGAGTTGAGATAAAAGAAGGAGTTTCTCAGTAACCACTTTAGAGACAGCTTTTAAGAAAAAGGGATCTTTTCATTTAGATCAGAGGGCAGTTTAATAACTTTGTAGACATGAATCAGAAGGATTTTCTGTAAAACAGTAGCTGGTAAGTCTGCATTGCTACTGGCTGAATCCCTTTTAGGCAAGCCCTAACTTCTTCTCTCTCTGTAATTATCACAAGCAGTGATAACAGTGACAATTTATTCTACCTCTGAAATACAGAGTAGCTCTGTATTTACACTGTGAAATTTATCCCCCTTTGTTTTTTTAAATTCATGTCTTTAGCACTACATGCAGGGTAAATCTCATTAGCTTGTCAAACTGTTGCAGATCACAAAACAAAGAACAAAACTACCAATTGTACCTCCAGTGGAAAATGAAAGAATATCAGTTTGGCACTAAGTTCACACTAAAAGGCAGGTGTCAGTATATTTGACAGGGCAGAGGCAATGATCAGATACTTCTTTGGGACTTAATCAATCCTGTCCCTATAGTACAGATTGCAGAGTCCCTATTTTATTTTCTTTTTTTCCCCTGAATTAACATTTCTCTAATTAACAAGGTTCATGGATTTCTAAATGAGGATTTCAAATCTCTATAACACATTGCAGGTGAAGTAATAAAAATAGATTTTGTTCTCTTAGGGCTTAACTCTTCAAGGTTCTGTTACTCCTAAGAGACGTTTGCTCCTGAGTGAAATAGTTTTCTGTAGGATCCTCAGGGTATTTAATGCTTGCAGAACTGAGTTTTTCCAGGTAGTTCTTAGCACAAGCCAGAATTAGTTCCCTCTGGCTCCTATTTATTTGAGACTGTTGCATTAAAGCTGTGCAGAACATGGGGCTGCAGTTTTTGCCATGCCTGGCAGTGCAGGTGGGAGGAGCTCTGTGCAGTTGGGAGTAAAGCAGCACCCAGGTGTTAACACTTCCCCCAGGTCCTTTGTAATCCTGCACCACCCAGAATACTGCCAGGAAGCTGGGTATGCATATAAAAGAAATCATTATTTCATGTTAATCCTGAAGTGTGGTCTCCACTAACCCAAATCCTGTTTGCCTTGACTTCGGAAAGGACAAGCAGGATTTGTGCCATAGTGAAGTTTTCTGCATTTTGAAATATTAGTGTATTTAGCATTTCTCTTTTTATGTTACCTGATTTAAAAAAGAATTTTGCAAGAGAAGGTTTATATTAAATTACTCATATCTCTAGCTTATTCTCCTAAGACTCTGCAAAAGACTTTTCTATGTATTTGGATGACGGTATATGAGAATATACTATGTCATTTTTTAACAAATAGCAGAAAATTAATTTTCTGATTGCAGTTATATTAGACATAGAAAAAGCAAAATATTTTACTTTCAATATCCTCCTTTCAGATGCACAAAGTAAATTGCAATTTAATTTTTTTTCCAAAGCGCTTTTTACATATTTTGCAGTAGTGCCCTTTAATAGCTATATCAATATATTGTTTTATTTTTATTAGACTTCATAAATATATTGACATATCTGTAACACTAAACATGAAGCTTCCAATGCAAGAGTTTGTACATAGTCCATATCCAAATGTCACCATTATTTCATTTAAAAGATCCCAGCATGTCTACCTCATGATCCTTATAAACTCTATAGTACTGAAATACGTCAACACTTTTTCTTGCTACATTCATTAAAGTTAAGCACCCTTCCCCTACCCCATCTGTAAACATCCAGTCAATTGGCAGCTAGCACATTTCCCAGTCAGCAAGCAGTATTGTGAATTTTATCTTCTCTTGCAGAAATCAATTCGTCTTCGTTGCAGCAGATGAAATTTCTTGTAACACCTCTGCAGGTAACAATCATTGATACTTCTTGATGCATCCATCCAGGTCTCAATATCCTTTTTCACATGCTGCATTTAATCGTAAGACAAAGCATAGGAAAGTCCAGAGTATAAATCTTTGGAAGAGTTTGATTGATTTATAGCTTCAGCCTGTAGGTTCTGCCATAGAAAAGCTGTTAGGTTATTGTGCTGGCTTTGGGGGTTTGTTTCCTGTTTAAATATCATATGGCTTAGTACATAAGGGTGTGTTAAACCTTCTGAGAGAAGCTTACTGGGCAGTGCCATCAAGACTGGGACTTTGAAAAAGCCAAACCAAGCAGAACTAATGAAAAGAGCAAAGCCTAAGATGTGTGTAGGACATTGTAAGTGCTATAGATGTAACAATTTTGTTTTCAACTCTTTGGGGGCAAAGAATGCCCAGAGGGGTCCTGCAGACCCTAAAGCACTCACAAAGTCTATCCTATGGATGAGATAGTGGGAGAGGGGGGTCTGTGCCTTCAGAGGATCGCTCTCTAGTAAGTAAAAAGCCTTGCTATGCTATCATGTTGTAAGCCTTGGGTAAAGAAGAATGAATAATGTCTTTAAAAGGTAATGGTATTTTATAAATATATTGAATATGTCAAGGGATTTTCTCTCTTTTAAGCAATAGAGTTTGAACAAGCTTAGTCTTAATTCAGGTAAGGATGGTATTATATTACTACGTAAGAAATCAAAAGGCAAAATAGTTACAGTGATGGGACTTATTCTGCCAATAATGTGCAAAAAATCAAGTTCATGGAGGCTGCTCATATTGAAGGATGAAAGGGGGTGGGTAGAGTGTGAAACAAAATGTTGGTATTAAGAAGTGTGTATTTATAGAGTTTTATATTAACCAGAAGTGAGTGCAAGGTGATTAGATCTCTGTTTATGCCATGATTTTCTACATAGAAATAAATGAAAAGCATTTATTCATGAAAAAGAACACAGCTAGCCCCAAAATATGCTAAAATTGTAGTAATGTCTGTCCTGGCAATAGCATCTTTGGTGGTAATCTGAAAAGTTCTTCTGTAAGAAAACCTGATGTAACATGGATTTTTCCAAGTCCTATGACATGAATAAAATACATTTTGAGAAGTCACCACTTGTCACATTGTCGATATCTCTAGACTTGGATTTTGGCTCTCATTATTTCCCTGGAGCTTCCTGCTCAGCTCCTCCTTGGAGTGAGCTATAGTAGGGAGGCTACTCATTTGTAAATCTAAGCCTTGCTAACTAAGAAATAATTATTTTAGCTATTTTTAAACTTGGAATTCTTGAGTTAGATATGGGGTCTCTGGGACCTGTTTTGCAGTGAGCCCTTCTAAGCAATAATTATTGCTCTAATAAAGACATTTTTTTCCTCTCAATTCAGGCACAATTCAAGTGCCTGAGACTATATTACATACATTGTGTATTGGAATTCCAGTCCAAAATATGACACTCTTATTTATCAGTACGTTCAGTGAACTTTACACAAAAGGAAATGGATCTCTGTGTATAAGTATTAAAACTTTTCAGTTTACCAATTCATTACCCCCGTTGAATTGATTCAACAATAAGGTATTTTTTAGGTCTATTTTTGACCATATGATAAACATATCCATCCTAAGTGACTGTAGGTGCCTTTTTGCAATAAGATATGAAGTAGAAAGCTAATGAAAGCCTGTATCTGCTGTTTCTAATAAACCTAAGTTTTAGTAATAGAATTTAAAGGACTTTTGGCTTTAAAGAAAAAATAATTGTCTGGCCCATATTCCTGTGATTCAAGTTGCCAAAGTTGAATTTGGTCTTTTGAATCTGGAAGTTGACTTGCAACTGCTTCATTATCTGATATTTTGTGTTTTAGTACATGGAGCATATATAGAGATATATTTTAGACCAAGGTTAACCTTGCTGTGGTTTTTCAGATGCATGTAAAACAACTGAAGGACAATTTTCTAGTGCTTTTTTTAGTGCTCCTAAACTCAATTGCAGTAATTGAACCGTGTTTGTAAAATTGATCTAAAGTGAAGATACTGATAATATGCTCAGTGTTTGAAATGTGAGTATATGTATGTTTGTATTGTTTCCTTGTAAAGAATGTGTGTCTTTGTAGACTCCAAATAGTAAAGTTTTGCTTGGAACTTTATCATCCAATGGGAGGTGTTGGGTGATGCTGCTGGTAATCTCTTCTCTCCCTAATACTTTATCATCCCTGCCAGAGGATACTTAGCCCTCAGCCACATGATAATCTTATTTGATTTGGGAATAAAGTAATCTTGAGTAGATAAATGTGTTAATGAACAGGCAGTGTGTCCATATACACACTTCTATCAAAATAGGTCTCTGTTCTTGAATGCACATTACAGAAGGAAAACCTATTCAGATATCTGCCAGAGGGATCCTTCCATGGGAAATGTAAAAGCATTTCACTCTTGATTGCATCCAGTGCATTCTGAGGCTAAAAATAATTACTCTTCAGAAGAGAAGTTCTGCACTTCTGGGATAGATCTGCTCTGGCAGGAATGATTAAAGGGTTTGCAAACAGATCCGAACTAGAACAGAGGCAGGGAAACTGTCAGAAACCTCCTATCAGTCTGATGCTGGAATTGTCACAGGGATCTCTGAAGACCTTCCTCTAGCAAATCTCTGACAATAGTTCCATTAGAGGAGAATTAATCCTGAGGTTCTTGGCTGATGGGGGCAAAGGGCATCTTGCTCTATCAGGCTCTGGATAAATCAGAGTGAGACCCAGAATAAACCCATGGTTTATTTACACCTTGGTTGCAGAACATTGTTCATTTTGCACCTGTAGCATTTTTTCTAGTGGATTTTTCAAATCAGTGCTCAATCTGTTTTTTTCTTTTAGATTTTCTAAGATCAAAATTCATAGTTTGTAAATAAAAAATATTTATTGTCTTTTCCAAGTGCATTCTCAGATGTACCTACATTTTATATTTTTTGTGTAAAAATGGGACAGGATCATTATTCTACATATTCCTCTCTCTTCTCTCAGTTTTTAACTGTTATCCAACCTCCACATACAAACAAAATAATCCAGTGTGGATGCATGCTTGGTATTATTTTTCTCCCAAGTGTATTTGCAGTTTATGTTTTTGAAATAACAGAGAGAGAGAGAGAGGCAAGTGTATATATAAACCTGAATTTAGAATGAAGTGCAGTGGAAGTGGATCTAACATCTGGCCAATTGTGACTGTATTTATTTACATTTCTGAGCAGAATCAGCCCCAGGAGGAGGGATTGTGTGTGTGTGTGTCTGCACACAAAGGAAATGCTTTATAAAGCTTTAAAAGTTGACAATCTCAGATTAAGTTATTGACCCCCACCTGGAGGAAGATACAGTCTCCAAAATAGATAAACCATTCTGAAAGGTTTAATTTCATAACTCTAGGAAAGATGTTGTATAAAAGCAGGCAGCTTCAAGAAACAAATATTAGTTTGTACTGTTCAAGTATTTGAGAGAATAGTGGCCATTTTTAACAAATTCAATTGCTCTGGTCATTGCAGTTTTCCTGTATACCATCATTAACCTGTCAGCAGTAACTGCCACAAATTTAATTCATTAAACAATAGCAAATATAGAGATACAAATCACTACAGGATGAAGTGCTTAGAATGGTTATAGTGCCTGTTGTGGCAAATCCACCTGTGCTATGGTACATGAATAATTGTAGCTGGTCAAAGTTTTGCCATATGTACTTGGAATGCATCTCATTGACCTATTCATGTGTCTGGTAGGAGGTATGGATCAGATTATACTCTTGCAAAAGAATTTTGAAAGAGTATAACCCAAACTGCTTTGGAAGGTATTTCAGAGATATTTCCTTTAGCCTGTTAGAATTACTGTGTGAAGGCACATGCTCAGCTGTGAGAGGTTCTTCCCTTTTAGTGTTACTGTCAATGGGTTTGACTTCATTTCATGAAGCAATTTGACTGGGAAAATAACCATTTTCTTTGAGATGCTTTTATTATTATGTTATGCTCTTCCACTAATCAAATAAAAAATGAAGATGAAGGAGCTTCTGTAAGGTCTTTGTGCTCTGTATTTATTTAAGGCTGTACTGCTGTTCTCTGTGAAAAACAGCAGATAGTGAAGTTTTTGCTCTGGAAAGCCTGGGAAATGTTGCACTAATGCACAGAATTAAACTCGTTCTATAAATTCAAGTGTCCTTTATGTTGGCAGTTTAAACTTGCGTTTACTGCCGCTGTAAATAGTTGCTTATATGGAATTCCATTTGTTGTGGCTTTTACTGCTCTCGGTAGTTGTGTGGTGAAGATGTTCAGCCTTTGGATCAGTTGATAAAAATCAGTAAACACTTTGATTATGCTCTGTTCTTCTTTCCTGAAGTTTGATTAATTCCTTTTTCTCACCCAGTGCAAACACTGGCAGCCCTTTCAGGCCTCTTTGTCATTATCTCCCTGGCAGCTCTGCCTGCCCCCTGCTCGCGGTTCTGGGTCAGTTCTCATGGCTAGTCAAATGTGACAACATGACAAGATTAAGGAAAGCTGAGGTTCTGTGATTTGTAAAGGGAGGATTTGCAATGTGAAGCTCCTCTGATAACAGAAATAGTGAATAATCTGTGTTTGTCCTCAACAAGTACGTTAGAAGCATGTGTGCATCTTCTCTGCTGGCTTTTCAAGGAAGCAACTGCACTTTTGGTTTTCTCTGATAGACAGTGCACATGAAAGATGGTTTGTGTGTGTGTGTTCATGTATGTATGCCTGTATGCAAGTACATCCAGTGAGTAAGGATTCAGTTTTAATATCTTGAGATTATCATATTTCATTGAAAACATTAAACAAAAAGCCCCCTCTCATTGCATGCTGTAGAACTTTGCTCACAAGCACAAAAGACTGTTTTAAAATTTAATAAACAAAGTACCCAGTATATTTATTATTGAACTAGGTAATTTCTTCAAGGTTTATTGCCCCTAAATATAACAGCAAGAGTAATAGGAAAATGCTTTACAGACTGAAGAAATACTTGATTTTCATTGGAGTAGAGCTGGTTTTAGGTGTCACTTAGTAGCAAGCCACAGTTTCCCTAGTGGCTTTTTTAAAGGATATTTATATGAATTCTTAGTTTCTTGGATGAAGGCTACATGGAAAAGTTGGTCGTGATGGCACAGAATTATGTTAAATTTTTGACTAGGCATCGAGTACTTCCCACATTTATGTAAATCCAGATAGCAAGAGTGAAACTTGAGTGTAAGCTTTTGAGCTGAGATCTGTCCCTGGCATTGCTCCAGAGCAGGAATTCAGCATCAGCTCAGGGCAAAGTCACCTGTGCTGCTGTTTGGTACACTTCTATATTTCTGCAAATTAACCAATATCAGGCATGTTTATTGAAATGTTTAAGAAGGTGGCAGCTCAGCTTTGGCTGCCTGTAAACATCTCCTAAATTTCAAAAGAAGCTACAGGTTGGCAAACAGAAGTAAAACATGAAAACCACATCTGAGCGTCAGTGACCAAAGTTTCTGCAAAACATGCCTGTCAATTGACAAGAAAATTAACTGGCCAAATTGAGATGAGACGTAAATAAATACAGAGTCAAGAATTTGAGCTTCATCTCTACATACAGAAAACTCTGCACAGGCTTCTCAAGTTTCTCCTTGCTCCAACCTGCAGGAAAAAGGAAACAGTGCTTTTAATATTTCATCAATGCAATATTTGTGAGGATCCTTGCCTGGAAACCTTTCATTATCACCCTTTCCCTATGGCAGACCCAGGCCAAGTTTCTTCTCTCTGTGAAACCCTAGGAATGTTAGTGCTATACCCATAGGAAATCCCTTATGGCTCTCCAGGCATCCAGGAGTTCAGCACTGCAGAACACCTTAAAGTTTCCCTCTTTCCTTGTGCTCCCTGTCTCTTTCCCAATTCTCTCTCTGCACCACATGACAAGTCTATAGCATGTCATAGGTCATGGAAGAGGAAGATGATATGCCATAAAGCACATTGTGGTCCTCCCTTGTACAACAAGCTTAGTGTTTGGTAACATGCATTTGAAACTTTGCACAGAGCATTTTGGCATTCTTAACCTTTCCCATCAAGGAAAATGACTGGAAACTGTTTTTAACAGATTTCAATTTCCTTGGTCTTCAATAAAAACTTCAGAGACCCCTTTTTCCATTGCCTTCTGAGATCTAGAGACGGACTTATTGGTCATTCAGATGACTGAAATATCTAAATACTTGGTGTTAATACCTAAAATTAAGTGAATTATTTTGTTGCATGTGCTTTGAACACCATAAGCAGATACCATCCTACTGCAATAGGATGGATTTTAAGTTAAAGGGCCACCACTGCTGCACAAGTTTGACCCTCTAAGCCTAAAATACTGCTCAGCAGTTTGGTGTGAGAGTGGTGTGGATGGGAAGGAGCTCTCCTGCTCGTGTCATCTCTCTTGGTATCATCAGAGTTAAGTGACCAAGTTACTGGACTCACGTATGTGGATAAGGCCAGGTTAGCTTTTTTTTCCTTGTATTCCATCCAGCTCTTTACTGAAGTCTTCCCATCTTTGTCTAACATTTCTTTGCAATTCTGCACTAAGATGTACCAGAGGGGAGCTGTGGATTGCCCTTCCCTTGCCACCTCCAACGGCACATCCTGCAGCGATGCCCATTCCCTGGGTGACCAAAACATTCTGCCCTGGGCCTGTCCAACCTCACCCACCACAGCCCACTCCTTCAGCTGCCTCTTAGGAAATTCAGTAATAATTGTCAGCACAAAAACTTTGCTAATTGAAGGTTGTTCTGGTTAAAAATTCAACAAATAAAGGTCTGAAGAAGAAGGAAATTTATTACTTGGCTGTTCAGTTATAATCAAAGCTGGGAAAGAATGGATAATCTTTTGGAAATTAGAGACAGGAGCTTTCCAGGGGCCATATTACAGGCAAAGTGTGTGTACAAGTCACGGGGGATGAGATCTCGGCTTTAGCTGAGATAGGGCCCAATTTTTAACTTCTCCCTTTTAAGCAGATTCATAATTTTCTGCAGTTCCTCTGTAGAGAAATGTAGACTTGAAAAAATGGGGGGAAATGATAATAAGTGAAATATGTGCATCACATTCCTAAAAAACAAAATCATGTTTAAAATTCTCCTTCTATAACCCTCAGGTTACGTGAGGAAAGTGTGTTAATTTGGTTCTCATTTGGTGAATTTTTCCTTATTAGTGCTGTTATTAAACCCAATGGCATGGATGTTATTAAGGAGCTTCTAAATGTGTCCACTGTCAGAGCTCCACTGTCTGTCTGAGGTGTGTATGGAAATACAGCCATAGTGCTGAAGAACTTAAAGTCCTGAAATGGTAATAACAACTAGAGAGGCACAACCTTTGCCAATTTTTAGAGTCTTTAACAACACCTACTACTGATGACTTAGAGAGATATTCCATTTCAAAGGCCTTACTAAAATAAATCTCACAATTTCCCATATTTATTTATTTATTTGCTCCATGGACACCAAATTGGCCTTTTATGTAATATTTTAGTGTTTTTAAACCCTCAGCTGAAGAGGATTGAAGAGATTGAGGCACAGCAGAAGTACAGAATGTAGCATCCATTGGTGGATAGTTTGCAGATGTATTTACATGTGTTATTGTGGCTACACTTTTTGCTTTCTCAGTTATTCCCAGGTAGTTGTTAGTCCAGCTATTTCAGAACCACTGTCAGTATGGTAACAAAATGCTAGCAAGCATAATTTTTCCCCTGTTATGTCCTAAATTCTTGTCCCAGATACTGGAAACTAGTGGAAGATACCTTGTGCTGATTAGTGATGCATCAAAATTGTTCATCAAATATGTCCTTAGACAAGAATTTGTGAGTGCATGTCTCGGTTTTGATACATTGATTTAACATCCTGTAAAATATACAGATAATCACATTGACTATTAATCTGTTCAAAATACTTCACCACTTGCCTGGCCTAAATTTGAGTGAATTGTTTACTCAGAATGATTCTTTCCAGTGTAAATGATCACAAAGCATTGAAATGCCACTAATTTTAATGAGGAGGGAGCAGCCTGGCATGAGTGACTATGTGCCCCAGTGTGTGTGTGACTGGACCAGCTTGCTGATTTCCAGTGTGACAATATAGTTTAAATCCTTCTTACTATTTTCAGCATGGAAATCAGAATCTATTCTGCTAACCTCCTGAGCTTCTAAATTTGGTGTCATGCAAGGGCGTGTTTAAAAATTAGCATTTAAAAAGAAACCCACTTGCTTTAAGTTTAAGCTGACACTGTTCCTTTCCTCTGTGGAAATGAAATTTATTAATCATAATAAAACCATCATATTCTGAAGGTAGAGGTCACCCTGAGGAGGAAAAAAAAAAGTCTATTCATCACAGAGGAATTTCAATGCATTTTTTTTCCCAGATAATATCTGAGCATGTGTTCTTTCCCCTTTGGAAATATATTCTTCCATGTTTGTGCTTACATATGTCAAGAGTATTTAGGAGGATGCAAAAATGAGAGTTTTGCAACTTAATTTTATATACTTTGTTTTCTTCTACTGAAGATTTGGAAGAATCCTTTTTACATTTTTGTGCTGTGTGTTTACATTGCACACATTTGTTTAAGTGAAATTTCAATATCCTGTAAAAGAAGAAGAAGTGTTCCTTATTTTAGCAAGAATATAAGCATTGCTAATTCTGAAATACCATTTCTATGTTAATATCACAGTACAAACTTTAGCATGATCATAATATAAATGTAAAACATTCTTTTAAAGGAGCAAGGATTAACTTTGGTCACAGTTCTCACTTTAGGATTACTTCACAGCCCTTTGTTTTAAGGAAGAAATATGGTTTATACTGTTGGATGAAAAAAGCAATGTAAAACACTGACAATAAGTGATTACTGCTTTGGCAAAAGAGTAATAAGAATGTACTCAGAAGTCAATTCCGGGTTGAAACAGTCATATTTTCTTCCTTTGAAATTGCTTAATGTGTGTGTTTATCCATATCTTTCCCTTAGTTCTCAGGATTTCTGTCAAATATTGATATATTAGCAACATGTTTTATTCTAGAAGTGTTGTGCAATTGCCAGTTACTTCAGCAGTTGGCTTAAATATAATAATAATAATAATAATAATAATAATAATAATAATAATAATAATAAAATAAAGCTTGAGCCCTGTGTGTTCAGGCTTGTTCCTTACAAGTGGCCCCCTTAATCTGCTGTCCAGGGTGACCTGTTAGACTTTCTTTGTGGGGTACTGTGACATAGTCAAGAGTCCTGCAGGACTGGGATGTGGGATGGACACAAAATGCAGCCCTGCCACTGGTCCAAAATTAATCTAAATTTACAGCCCTTGCTCACTATTGCAGCAATCAGATAGTAAGGAAATAAAAAAAAAATATATATACTGACTCTCAAAGAAAGAGCAAGCCTTTTACCCAACAGAGACTGATGGGAGCTGTTTGCCTTCCATTCTCTTCACTGGGAACTGCCTCTTTTCTTTGTTGTTAACTGCCCTGGATAGTTTCCAGAAATAGGTATTCATGGATATCAAATATTTTAATAGAATTGA
>NC_092473.1:11549232-11556732 GCF_047495875.1 Pithys albifrons albifrons
CAGTAGGAAGCTGTAAGATAAAACACCCAGATTGTGATAAAAGGGGAAACAAGGCGAGGCGAGCTGGCGTCCTGAATGCGAGTCTTGTACGTCTTATTATCAAGTTAATTAAAGCTAGCATCTGACAATGTCACTCGGCTGTAGAAAAAGGGATTTAAATGCAGCGTCTCCCAGGACTGCGTGTCAAGGGCTGCTTTTCATTGAGCTGGTGCGAGTGTTTGGCTGGAGGAACAGCTCTTCGGATTGAAGGGGGTGCCTTTAAAGAAGCGGCAATTGACAAGGAAGCAATTATTAAATTTTGATGTTCAAAAATATAAAAAAAAGAAAGACGAGAAGAAAACGGCTTCTATAATTTCTGTTTTAGATGGAGAGCAATATAAAGAGATATCAAGGCCGAGAGCCATCAAAAGCCTTCCCCCCCCCATGAAAGCTCCTCTCAAACACTTTAAGAGAGATTTTTAGAAGCTCGACAAGGATCCTAGAAACATTAAAACAGAAGTCGATTTTAAATGTGCACATTGAAATGCACAGAGCCGCTTACTACGTGGACTTGCACTTGAGGTCAAGTGACGGACGGATTGTATGCTTCTCCATAATAATATTAATTAAACAATTTGCATGCTAATAAGGTAACAATTATCAGGGCTTCTGTTGAAAGATTCAGGTTATTACAACACGCCAATCTGGAGGCCAGGGGTCAGGGAGTGAGAGGCGAGAGAAATTTCAACTCAAATTAACATTCTGTCAGCTCCAGAAAATGGGATAAATAAAGTCGAATTAATTCATTATAATAAAGAGAGGGAGAGAGAGAAAAGTCCCCCCTCTCTTGTTCTGTGCTGGATTGATTACCATTCTGTATTCAGAAACACGTCCCCCTCGCATTCCTCTCCTGAAATCCGACAGAAAATGAGGCATTTATTGCTACAGGCAAAATTTGGTCCAGTGGACACAGTTTACATTTAGTATTTATAGAGAAAGAAATTAAATTATGGTGAAAAGTGAAGCCCTTGACCCCAGAATTAATACCAACCCCATCATTTTGTTATTTCTGTTAGGGCTGTGTAGTCTAAATTCAAGCTACCTTTTAGCTCTAAGCAGAGGCAGGCAGACCATAATTAAACTAATCTATAGGGGGAGGGAGGGAACAGCAATAATACAGCAGTATATTGTATGGCATTCAATTAGGTGAATAAATACAGCTCCGGACAGACAACACAGATTAGAGACTCGACTTCCTTTTTATTTCAATTTTAGCTTCTCCCTCTCTCATACCCACACAAACCAGCACTAGGAAATGTATCATCTTGACTGGATATTTTATAACTGGAAAATCTATTTGTATGTTTTCCAGAGATAAAGTGTCTCCCTCTTTCCCCTTCCCCTCTCTCTCCTTCTCCCTTCTTACCTATTTTTATTTCTTTCCCTGTCTCTCCCCACCCTGCCTGCCCCCCGACTCCAAGGATTTAGTTCCCCACGAACCTCCCAGGAAGATTTAAAGAGTTTCCCCTGTTTGATTTCCCAGCCCGTCTCTTTTCCTCTCCTCTTTGTTAAACACAAACGCTGCTTTCTCCCCGCGCCCCTCTTCCCTTCCCACTTTCCTGGGGCCGGGGAGAGCCCTCCCGGGGGTCGCCAGGTTGGGTCCCCCCGGCCCAGGGGACCGAGAGCTCCAATCCCAGCTGGGTTGGGGTGGGAGGGGTTGGAAAGTACCCCCTTCTTCCCCCCACTTCCTCTCTCCTAGGACCTCGGAAAGTGTTTCTCTAACCGGGAGAGGGCACAAAACTGGGGGTCCCTAGCCCCGCGCTTTGACGGAGAATCATCCCTTGAATTATTTGCCGGGAGAATCTATCAGTGTTTTATTTGGGTGAAAACTTCTATGGGGACGTAATTTAATTAGGACAAATTTGGCGGCTGTTTGGGAGCTGTAAATGACTGGCAGGACGAAGCGCGGGGTGTGCGATGGGCTGCTTCTGCGGGGGGCGTGAGGGGGAGGGTGAAAGGGGAGGGATGGAGGGATGGGAATTTTCTTTGCATTTGATGTTTTAAAAATTACTATTATTATTATTAAATGTTGGCCTCCTCTTTAGCGAACAGAGACTGCTTCTGGTTATGCCTGCGCTCACAATTCAAGAGTTGTGGTTGCTGGTGGAGAAAGGGGTGTCCGTGGCCAAATCGATAGGAGATTGCATTAATTATGATTTCGATTGATATGTTCAAATCTCCTAAACGCTGCAAGTGGCTCTTCCATTTTTATTTTTTCCCCTTCCTTTTTTTTCCCCCCATTTTTTCCCTCTGCCCCCCGCCCCTCTCCCCTGTTATAGAGCCGGAGAGGAGATGAAAAGGCTTGTAGTTTTAAATTCAATGTGACAGCTCTGGAAAGAGCGGATGATGAATCTCCTATTATTGGATCAGTCTATTTGCCGCTCAATGTCTCTCTGTAATTGGAGCAACATCACTTTAAAGGTTCAGAGAGTAGAGCATTTCTGGTGAAAAATCCCCACAACACGCTGGTGAATGTTTTAAAGGGAAATCTATTAGTGATTTGGCGAGGGGAGGGGACAAGGGGGAAGAGGGTGGGTTGGAGGGGTGGGGGGGCGGCTGTGTGTGTGTAACTCCGACTGTTTAGTATTTAACCGGGTATCAGCAGATCCGCGCGTTCCCCTCTGCCCCCCTCACCGCCGCACCCCCCTGCCCGCCCGGCCCCCGCCGCCCTCCTCGGGCTGGAGCTCGTATCAAAGCCCCCCTCGTCGTGTTGTGACAGCTCTGATATTGTTTATTGAGGCTGGATGTCAGGTATAATTAGCAATCGATATGGAAAACGTTTGCTCCCCACACTGGCACGTCTCTGACGTCAGGACCGATTAACGTTTCTTATTGGTCCCAAATTCCCCCAGCCTGAGCTAATTATTGGGAGCCTGATGTTGATAAAGTTAAAGCGCCCGGCGCCCTGCAGCATGAGCCCCTCGCCGCGCCGCCTCCTCCGCCAGCAGCACCCCCGGCCCCAGTCGCCCCGCCGCCAGCGTCCCCAGCCCCGCCGGCACCCCCCGTCCTAGAGCCGCCCCCATGATGGACAGCCGCATCCTGGAGCATCCTCATGCCCAGTTCGGGGGGATGGTGGGCTTCCCTTACCCGCTCGGGCACCACCACGTCTACGAGCTGGCTGGGCACCAGCTGCAGTCGGCGGCCGCCTCTGTCCCGTTCTCCATCGATGGATTACTGAGCGGCTCCTGCGCCGCCTCCGTGGTCAACCCGGCGCCGCTCATCCCCTCGGGCTGCGGGGTG
This sequence comes from Pithys albifrons albifrons, assembly GCF_047495875.1. Taxonomy (NCBI): domain Eukaryota; kingdom Metazoa; phylum Chordata; class Aves; order Passeriformes; family Thamnophilidae; genus Pithys; species Pithys albifrons. Next base: position 11,552,512 of record NC_092473.1, read on the forward strand.
AGCGGGGACAGCCAACCCTTCAAGCTCGCAGGTAGGAGCGGCCCCGTGTCGCGTGTTCCCCCCCCCACGACCCGACCGTCGCTCCCTGCCTGGAGCGTGTTAGCGCGGAGGAGGAAAAGCACCGCACCACCGTGTTCCCCCCATCCCCATCTACGGATATTAGGGTGCTGGTGGGGGGGGGGAGGGGGAGGGCGGCTGTGCTGTCCCCCGAAGGGGTGGACAGGACGAGTCTTGGGGCCCCGGGCCGAGCGCCGGGAGCATCCCCCGTTCCCACTGGCGCGGGGCCACGCGTGTGTCCTGAACAATAGCGGGCCCGGCCCGGTGCCTTCCCCCAAAGTTCATCGAGTGGGAGCTCGGATCATACCAATAAAAATAATAATCAAAATATTAATGGAGCTTGGGGAATGAAAAGTGATAATTATTATTAAATTTTTTAACGATTTAACCAAAAGGAAGTGCTCTCCTTCCTTCCCTCCCCATCGGCCTGTGGCACCGCTATTGTTCAGCTAGTAAAACATTCCGTCGACCCAACATCCTTCTGGTTAATATTGGAGCTGCCCCACTCTGCACCTCAACTAAATACGAATTATTAATATTATTATTTTTCTTAATTTCCACACCTGGTGGAAAACGTATGGGGAGGTGCAGCTAGGGCTGAAAATCCCCAGCCTGGAGCTGTGAGTACTCGAAGAGGCTGCAAACACCCTAGCCCCACGCCCGCCCGTGCTCGGGGGGTCTTTGGGAGGCCCAGGGGCCGCCCTGCCCTCGGGGTCCCGCGTGGGACTGGGTCGTGAGCTGGGACCCACGCAGGTGCTCCGGGGAGGGGCTGGGGAAGGGAAAGAAAGGGTGGCTTCTAATTTTTATTATTGAAACCTTTGGTGGTTGGCGCAAATATTGGAACTTCTCTCTCTCTCTCTGCCAGCTGAGTGCCTGTGGAGAGCTTCCTTCAGGAATAAATGTTCTGTAAAGTACATTTTCGGAGGAGGCGAGGGCAGATCGGGTTCCTCCCCATTTTTAGCGCAGGTGTGTGTTTAATCCCGCTCTTTTACCAACGCTACCGAGCACAAAAGTTAAAAGGCTCCTGTGAATGGCAGGGAGGGGGGGAGAAGGCCTGTCTCCCAGGGACCTGAAGGTATTTCTGCCTTTTCAGACTCGGGTGACCCGGACAAAGAAAGTCCTGGCTGTAAAAGAAGACGAACCCGCACCAATTTTACTGGCTGGCAGCTCGAGGAGCTGGAAAAGGCGTTTAATGAGAGTCATTACCCGGACGTGTTTATGCGAGAGGCTCTGGCTCTCAGGCTGGACTTGGTGGAGTCCAGAGTGCAGGTAAAAAAACGTGCTCCCCCTTCCCTTTCTCCCCCATCCTCTCCTTGCGACGAGCGGTCCCCAGGGAGGTGTCTTGGAGCCGCATCCCCGTTCCGGGACGGGCCTTGTGTGCTCGGGCCCGCAGCCCCGCGCCTCCCGGCCCTTTTGTTCCCTGCCTCGCACTCCTGCTTGCTGGTTTATTTTATTATTATAGTTACTATAATATTTTTAATATAGCAAAAAGAGAGGAGTGGCATCCCAGCCTGGCTTTCCTAAACGGTTATATATATATATGTATATTTTTCCACTCTAAACATTTTTCTTAAATGAGTCAAGGGCGAGAAAATTAGCATGCAAATATGAGGCGTAATCACGGGCCAGGGTATGCTGGAGAATGTCAATAAAGCTCGTAGGTGCATCAAGAGCGCGTGGAACTTTTAAAACTTGATTTTAACGAGCTTCTCAGGCCCTTGGCGATACGGGAAAGCACCAATCTGCTTCAACTGATATTCGAAAAAAATATACGAGAATTGGATGGGGGAGAGGGATGCGGGGAGGCTGTTGGATCTCCATATGTTGGTTTATGCTGCGGTGGCTGAGAGCGGGCGGCGAGGCCGGGCTGCGGCCCCGCATCCTGCCGGGATCCGCCACCCTGCCGGGGCTCGACGCGGCGCGGGTGGGCGGCTTCTCGTGGGCCGCGTGTGCAGGGCCTTAAACCCATCTCGGGAGTTAGGGACGGTCCCTCCGGGATGAGCCAGCGCCATTGGCCGCGGTTTCTCCCAGCCTCTTTCCCTCCCGGGCAGGGTGGCGGGAGCCTACGGAACCCGGCCGGAGGAAGGAGCTGGAATAGAGCACTGGTATCCCCTCAGTGCTCCCGTGGTGGGGTCTGGCCGGGAATCGGAGCTCCCGACAGTCCCGATGGGCCGCGGGTGCGAGGAGGGCCGCGTGTGCCCGCAGGCTGCGGGAACGCCGAGGACCCGCCAAAGTAGGCAGGAAGAGTGCCGGAGCAGAGAGGATTTGATTTAATTTATTTTTGTCTCTCCTATGATCTCTCTGTAACAAATCCAACCAAACCCTACTTTGGGCTGATCCAAGCCCTCTGCTCCGTCTCCCAGGAGGGGTAATAGGTCCAAACCACGCGTGTCTGGGCGAGGCGTCGTCCGTCGTGTCCCCCCCGCACCCCATCAACCCCGGTCGCTTATTGTGCTGTGTTTATCGCGTTTTTCGTGCTACTGCGGGGCGATCGGAACCCCGATCGGTGTTTCTGCATCCCTCGGCCATGGAAAACAGCTGTGGGGCTGTGTAATCCCTTCCCCTCCCCGCGGCGCCGGTGCGGGCAGGGTGCAGCGTGTGGATGCGTGAGTGTGCACCCCCTTGTCTTTTTTATTTTTCCTACCCTGTTAAAGAAGTGTGGATATCTCTTTCTGCCCCCTCCCTCGCTCTCTGTCTCGCAGAGGCCCAGTCCTGTGGATGGGGGCTGCCAGCACCTCGAAGAGGTGGACGGGGGAGGCCCGAGCTGCGCTTGTCCCCTCCGCCCCCTCCCACCGCCCTGGCCACCGCGGGGGGCCGGTGCGCTGGGTGTTAATTGCTTCTCGTTGTTCGGTGTGTAGGTCTGGTTCCAAAACCGCCGGGCCAAATGGAGAAAGAAAGAGAACACGAAGAAGGGCCCGGGGCGGCCGGCTCACAACTCCCACCCCACGACGTGCAGCGGGGAGCCCATGGACCCCGAGGAGATCGCCCGCAAGGAGCTGGAGAAGATGGAGAAAAAGAAGCGCAAGCACGAGAAGAAGCTGCTCAAAAGCCAAAGTCGCCACCCGCACTCGCCCAGCGCCCTCTCCCTCCACAGCACGCCCAGCTCCGACAGCGACAGCGGCGGCGGAGGAGGCCTCTCGCCCGCCCCGCCTGAGGCCAAACCTCGCGGGCAGCACCCGCCGCCTCACCCGCCGCCCTCCGCCGCCGCCGTCCCTTCCGAGCCGCCCCCCGGCACCTGCGACCAGACGGCCGAACCCTTCTACCCCAGCCAAAGAAGTGGGAGCGGACGCCTCCAGCGCCCGCCCGACAAGGACTGCGCGTCCGCCCCGTCGGGGGACGGCAGCGGGGGCGCGGGGGGGCCCCGCGGCGCCGGCAGCTTCCACAAGCTCAACCCCTTCAGCGTGGAGAGCCTCCTCTCCGACTCGCCCCCCCGCCGCAAAGCCGCCCCGGACTTCCCCAGCCTTCCCCCCTGCGCCCCTCGCACCCTCATCGGCAAAGGACACTTTTTGCTCTATCCCATCACCCAGCCCCTGGGCTTCCTCGTCCCGCAGACCGCCCTCAAGGCCAGCCCGGGCCCCGAGGCCGGCCAGCCCCCCCGGGACTCCCCGCTGCCCGCCGCCAACCCCGGCCCGCCCGGCTGCGGCGCGGAGCCGGCGCCCGCGGGTGCGCAGCCCGGCCCCGGCTCTACGGACTCGGCGGCGACTGCGGCGGGGTCGGTGCCCCCCACGCCGGCCGGCGCCTCGCCCCGCTCCGCGGCCGGGCACGGTGACCCGGCGGCGGCCGCCCCCGCGGAGGGCGGCAGCTTCCCCCGGCCCGAGTCGCCGGTCCGGGCGCGGGACGCCAGCACAGCCAGGGACAGATCGGACTGCGGCCCCGCCGACGGCGAGGAGGTGGATATGGACTGACCACGGGCGGCAAAAAAAAAAAAAAAAGAAAGAAAAATAAGATAGAACAAAAAAAAGGCAAAAATAAAAGCAGCCGAGAACTCCAACGATGCCCCCCGCGCCCGTCACCCGTGAGAAAAGGGGGAAAGCGCATCCCGGCTCACCCCCGCAGCCCGCGGAAGGCGGCAGCACAGCCGAGAGAGAGGCTCTTCCTCTCCTTAGAGTTTATCACAGGTTGATTCAGGTGATCAGTTAGAGCTTTTTGGGTTTTATATTTAAA